>NC_137105.1:49541533-49600500 GCF_949357685.1 Gobio gobio | reverse complement strand
TACATGGTGATGTCATGTTTTTTACCTTTATGCTCCACATCTGCAAGGAACTGTCCGACACACTTTAGTGATCCACCTGGGCTGTCTAGCAGTATGTTTGAATGAACAAGCTGAGCGCTTGGGTGAAGCTTTTCATATGTCGCAGTGTTCATTATGGTTACATCAGCTCCTGTAACAATCTTGAAACTAACTGGAGTATCACCTATCTTAAGCAAAACAGTCCATTTAGCTTCTTCTGTCTTCTTCTGATTTTTGTTACTCACTGCGCCCAGATAAAAGCTCTCTTCACTCACTTCTCTTGCCGTCACTTGTCTCACAGTTTTTGATTTGCACATTCTCGCCCAGTGTCCTTTTCTTTTGCATTTCTTGCATTCAGTATCTGCTGCTGGGCATTTTCTGATGTCTTTGTGTCCTGTTCTACCACACCTGCCACATTCATTATCTGTATCTTCTCTTTTTTTCTCACTGCCTCTTCTGTGTTTCTCTTTCGTCCAGGGCCTTTCTGCTGCTTTTGAAAAACGTCTGGATGCTACCTCTTGCACGCTGCCCGTTGACTGACCCTCCTGCTGGCTGATCTGCTGCGCGACGTCCTCAGCCTGCCGCGTCATTTGCACCGCCGTTTCCAGGGTAAGTGCTGTCATCAGCTGCATTCTCCGAGAAAGCTCTTTATCCCGAATTCCGACTACGAGTCTATCTCTTATATGCTCGTTTCGACTTGCGCCAAATTCACAGTTCTCACTGAGTTCGTAAAGGGCTCTGATGTAGCACTCCGCCTTTTCTCCGTGCCTTTGCACTCTCTGATGGAAACATGCCCGCTCGTGTATCACGTTCTTTTTAGGCATAAAATACTCATCAAATTTTCCCAGTTTTCCCGGTTTTATACTTCTGACACCATGTCTAGTATGCATTTGCAAGGAGGCATTAATCTTGTTTCTCCCGTTTATTGAAGAGCCATGGAACAACACATGTTTCAGCAGGAACACACTCTCACTCTGCTGTCTACATATCTCTCTTGTACAGAACCCCGAGTCCCCCTAGTGGGCTGGATAGTGAAGTACATCTTTCATGTAATACCCTGACACTAATGTATATTAAAAACAAAATAGGACCTAAAACCGAGCCCTGAGGAACTCCACATAACAGTGGGGTCATTTCTGAAAGAATGTTATTAGCAAACACACAAAAAGATCTGTCACTCAAATAAGAGTGTAATGTAATGTAATGTCCAGAGTCTGCAGCCATCAAAATGTCACTTGATACTTTTAAAAGTGCAGTCTCGGTTGAATGACATTTGCGAAAACCAGACTGAAATTTATCAAGCAACATTTTTCCTTCAAGGAACGCATTCAACTGTTCGGCCACTACTCTCTCAAGGATTTTAGACAAAAAAGGCAGTTTAGATATAGGCCTGTAATTAGCTGGTTCAAAAGAATCCAAGTTCGGTTTTTTCAGTATGGGGCTGACAACAGCGTGTTTAAAAAGGCTTGGCACAGATCCGGTTAAAAGGGAAAGATTGATCAGTTTAACAACGTACGGTCCCACTGAGTCAAACACATTTAACAGCAATGAAGTCGGTACAACATCAAGCGGGCTTGAGGATGGTTTTACTTTTCTTAGTAAACCCTTTATATCCTCACCAGTGATGGGTGAAAAAGTATCCCAAAAGTACAAGGGAGAGCAACAACAGAATGTAACCTCAGATGGGTTTATAGTAACTCTGATATCTTGTACCTTGTTTACAAAAGCGTGTAAAAACCTGTTACAATCAACCTTTGAGTGAACCGGCACTTGTGGGGCTAGAGGAGAGACAATCTTAGATATAGTATCAAACAAGACTTTGGGATTTTTCTTGTTCACAACTATAAGATTAGAAAAATAGACCGACCTGGTCTGTTTTATCATCTCATTCAGTGATGTAATAAGCTCCTTCAAGTGTAGTCTATGCACTTCAAAACTAGTTGATTTCCACAAGCGTTCTACTTTACGACACTTTCTTCTGAGAGCCAATATTTCCTCATTCATCCAGGGACAAGGATTCTTAGGGAAAGTGCTTTTACTTTTCAGGGGAGCAACATTGTTTAAAACAGATAAACAATGATTATTAAAAGACTGAAGAAATGATTCAGAGTCATTACAGTCAATGAAAGAACTAGGGTCAAATGACTCAGAAAACTTTTCAACGGTAGTTTGGTTAATAATGCGTCTTTGTAACATTGGTTTACAAGGTAGACATTCCACATTAAAAGACAAATTGAAAAATATACAACAGTGGTCTGTCACATTGATATCCATAACACTCAACTGGTCAATGTTCAGACCTAGAGAAAAAACAAGGTCCAGAGTATGGCCTTTTATATGTGTAGGACCAAAGACACACTGTTTAAAATTAAATGAATCAGTGAGTGTTAAAAACTCAGATGCTACGGTACACGAATGGTCATCAATATGGAGGTTAAAATCCCAGAGTAACAGAAAATTTTCAAGCTTAATAATCGAAGATAAAAACTCAGCGAAGTGCTCTAAAAACAGACGAGCCGGACCAGGAGGTCGATAAATTAATACACAGTAGAATGAGTCAACATTTCCAACCTTAGTCATCTGTAGCTCAAAGGAGTCGAAAGGGTCTGGGTTCATCAACCTGCAGCAAAAGTGGTCCCGGTACACGAGCGCGAGTCCACCTCCTCGTCGCGACAGCCGTGGCGTCCCATACACAGAGCAGTCCGGGGGACACAGTTCGTTAAGATGAGTATACTCCATTTCTCGCTGCCAGGTCTCCGTTAGGAACATAAAGTCAATTTGTTCCTTTGTAAATAAATCGCAGAGGATGAACGCTTTGTTAGCGATGGAGCGCGCCTTAAACAAAGCAAATCGAGCTGACTGGACACCTTCAGATATGGCGTAGTTGTCACTTGCTACCCGGCATGTAACAGGACGCAAGATCCGTTCGCGCAGAGGGTGGTTTTGGGGCCGCCGAGATGGAATACACCTGAGGGACGTAGACGCACAGGGCAAGTTCCTATCCGACTCGCGAACAGAAACCAACCTCAAGCACCGCTCGTCCCAGAGATGTCCTGGATCGCTTGGCCAGGGTGGTTGTCCATGTTGTTTCCTCAGCCTGGCCTGGACTCTAGCCCTGGATCCCCGCTTCCTTTTCCTGCCGCGAGGCTTTGTTAGCAACAGGTACACCGGCGATGACATGGAACATTCAAAATTTGGAGGGAAAAACTCTGTGGACTTAGCCCAGGTAGCACAAAGTACTTTCATATTCTCCTTAATGCAGAATAATGTGTGTCGATCATATTTTAAAACAGCTGAGACACAGCTAGTAGTTATCAGGGATGATAAAACAAAAAACAACACTAGAAAAACCACAAATATACGAGAGGACAGAGAGGGAGCAGAGGCAAAGCCGAACACAGGCGCCATCTTGCTTTAGACGATGATGGACAGATGTTCTACAAGACTTGAGGCTGTAACTGGTGCCAAAGGTGCTTCAACAAAGTATTGAGTAAAGGCTGTGAATACTTATGTACTTATGTCATGTTTCATTTTTTATTTGTAATAAATTTGCAAAGATTTAAAACAAACTTCTTTCATGTTGCCATTATGGGGTATTGTTTGTAGAATTGAGGGAAAAATAATTAATTGAATCCATTTTGGAATAAGACTGTAACATAACAAAATGTGGCAAAAGTGAAGCGCTGTGAATACTTTCCAGATAAACTTAGAGTAAACTGCAGCTATACCTAAGAACATATGCTATTTTCACTCACCATAGGCTGAATGCAGAAACAGCTCATCTCGAGTCTCGTTCTTTTGTCACGTGACGTGACAGCCGTGTTGGATACAGAAATTAGTTTTACAGTCTATGGTTAATTCACAACCTTCCTTACAAACAAGTGCATAGTTTTTTTGTTTGTTTATTTCCGTTTTTTAGCTGAAGGTTCCTGGTTCTAGTAAGTACTCGAGCTGCTGCGTTTTGGACCAGCTGGAGTTTTTATTATGTTTTTATTAAATATTAAATATTACATTTATTAAGCGAGCAGGGCAACCACCCAGTAGAGCATTACAATAATCTAACCTTGAGGTCATGAATGCATGAACTTACTGTTCAGCATTTTGCATTGAGAGCATGTGCCGTAATTTAGATATATTTTTAAGATGGTAGAATGCAGTTTTACAGACGCTAGAAACGTGGCTTTCAAACGAAAGATTGGTATCAAAGAGCACACCCAGGTTCCTCACTGACGACGAAGACTTGACAGAGCAGCCATCAAGTGTTAGACAGTATTCTAGGTTACTACTTGTGGAGCTTTTTTGTCCAATAATTAAAAATTAAGTTTTTTCTGAATTGAGTAGCAGGAAATTATCGGTCATCCAATGTTTTATATCAGCAATGCATTCCGTCTTGTGAATTGGTAAGTTTCTTCAGGGCGTGAAGAAATATAGAGCTGAGTATCGTCAGCATAACAATGAAAACTAATGCCATGCTTCATAATAATATCTCCCAGTGGTAGCATGTACAGGGTGAAGAGTAGCGGTCCTAGCACTGAGCCTTGTGGTACTCCATACTGAACTTGCGATCGGTGTGACATCTCTTCATTTACTGCTACAAACTGATAATGGTCGCATAGGTATGATTTAAACCATGATAAAGCAATTCCACTAATACCTACATAATTTTCGAGTCTATTCAAAAGAATGTTGTGGTCGATAGTATCAAATGCAGCGCTAAGATCGAGTAACACTAATAGAGAGATACAGCCACGATCGGATGAAATTAGTAAATCATTTGTAACTCTGACGAGAGCAGTCTCAGTGCTATGATACGGTCTAAATCCTGACTGGAAATCCTCACAGATACCATTTCTTTCTAAAAAGGAACATAATTGTGAAGACACTGCCTTTTCAAGTATTTTTGACAGAAAGGGTAGATTTGAGATTGGTCTATAATTGACTAATTCTGTAGGATCAAGTTGCGTTTTTTTAATAAGTGGTTTAATAATAGCCAACTTAAAAGTTTTCGGTACATATCCTAATGACAAAGATTAATTAATGATATTAAGAAGAGGATCTATGACCCCTGGTAGCATCTCTTTTAATAGCCTAGTTGGTACAGGGTCAAGCATACATGTTGTTGATTTTGATGATTTAACGAGTTTAGCCAATTCTTCTTCTCCTATAGCAGTGAATGATTTTAATTTTTCCTCAGTGACACTACAATGCTCTGTCTGATGTGATACTGCAGTAGACGGCTGCATGGTTAAAATTTTCTTCCTAATATTATCAATCTTACATGTGAAGAAGTTCATAAAGTCATTACAGCTGTGCTGTTTACAATCATCAGAAGTTGAAGCTTTAGCTTTGGTTAATTTAGCCACTGTATCGAATAAATACCTTGGGTTGTGTTTGTTTTCTTCCAAGAGAGTTGAGAAATAAGCAGATCTAGCAGTTTTTACGGCCTTTCTGTATGTGATCATGTGCTCTTTCCACGAATTATGAAATACCTCTAGTTTTGTTTTCTTCCAGCTGCGCTCCATTTTTCTGGCTGCTGTTTTAGGGCCCGGGTGTACTTGTTGTACCACGGCGTTGGACTATTTTCTTTAATCTTCTTTAAGCGCAGAGGAGCAACTGTGTCTAAAGTGCTGGAAAAGAGAGAGTCAATAGTATCTGTTGCAACATCGAGTTCTTCTATACTATCTGGGATGCTGAGGAGATGATACTGATGAGGAAGATTATTTAAAAAGCAATCTTTAGTAGCGGCTGTGATTGTCCTGCCATTTTTGAAGCGAGGGGGCGGCTTTGCAACCTTAGCTAAATTAAGTATACATGATACTAGGTAATGATCTGAGATGTCATCGCTCTGCTGCAGAATTTCAACGGTATCAACATTTATTCCATGTGACAATATTAGGTCTAAAGTATGATTATGGCGATGAGTGGCTCCTGACACGTGTTGCCTAACTCCAATAGAGTTTAGTGTGTCTTTAAATGCTAATCCCAATACGTCTTTTCCGTTGTCTACATGGATATTAAAATCACCAACAATTAGTATTTTATCTACGGCCAGTACTAATTCTGATAGAAAGTCAGCAAATTCTTTGATAAAGTCTATATTTTGCCCTGGTGGCCTGTATACAGTAGCTAACACCAATGTTGAACGGGTTTTGTCATGTACACTACATAGCGTTGCATAAAGCACCAAAACTTCAAAGGAATTATATTTGAAACTAGACTTCTGAGTAATACTGAAGATATTAGGTGTATAATATGACTTTGGTGCTCCAAACCACTGAATCGACTGAATCTCATATGGTACACCATATGAGTCCTGAATGCTGGGAGAGGTCCCTGGATACCCCAAGGCGTGAAGTGAGTGGATCCAGTAACAGGATGGCTGAAACTGCAGTAGCCTTTGACCTAATGATGGGTGGTGAGTAAGCTTGAACCTGTTCCATTCGCTCAGAGAAGGGAGAAACAGTGCCACTACTTAATGACTCTGGCTGGCTGTTATATCTGTGATGTGGTACTGGACATGTGTAACGGGAAGAGGAAGGAGAAATAAAGTCAGTCTGGTTAGTAATGTGTGAAGCTGGTAATGCTATTTGTGGAGTTGTTTAATCCTCCGCTGAGATCTTCAGAGATTTAATGTCTTCTTTTATCTTCAGTTGATTTCATCTAAGGCTGTGGCTGAAGTCAGTTGTAGTTCTTGTCTTTCTGCTCGTTTCTTTTTCTGTTCTCTTCTCTCCTTCAGTGATTCTGCTTGTTAACAGGTTTATTAAGGATGAGCTGACTCCATATCTAATATACACATTTTGTGGCTCAGATAAGGTCCAGTTCTGGTTTATTTCTTTGCTCTTGGCTGACATGTGGCATTGCTCGGGCCTGCTTGTGGCCCAGATCTGGCAAACAGGAGTGGTCCACTCAAGGGCCGTCATTCCACGCAGCATGTGGGCCAGATCAGTATGTCATAAGTGCCAGATGTGGGTCGGATCTGGGCCGACACAATGTTGCTATCTGGGATACGTCTCGATTTATTTCTTACCTTTTATAATTGTATTTTTAAACCTAATCGTTTACATGCATCATCTTTTGTGTCAATTTCATAATGTAATCAAATTTAATTATAATAATGATACACAATAGGGCTGTTACCAATCAAATTAAATAACAAAATTCATCTTTGCGATGGAGAGGAAACACTGAATCTGAAGTGGCATTCAGCTGTTTAATGCAGCTCAGAGGTGGCAAATGAATAACCTGCAGTTACAAATACTTACATACATAATATTTAGATTTACCACAGCAGTTGCTTACATCTGTTAATATTGAATAAACTATCGCTACAACTGATCTCTAACTTCTTCGTTTCAGTAAATGAACCGATCACACTGCACATAGCCTACCTCTGCTTAGCCATGATCTCTAACGGTGGTCGAAAGCTGATGATGTAACTCCAGGTGAGCCCGCCCCCACGCGATAATGATTGGCCGATTGATAAGCTTAAATCTGATTGGCTAAAGAGTATGACTGATCTGGGTGGAAGGAGAGCGCTGCCAGGAAAGTCTCAAAAACACACACGCACAAATCCAAAGCAATTCACACATGAATGACGATTTGCACATTCACATTACAGGATAAACGTGTAAATTTTAAACATTCAAACGTTTTTGTGCACAGTTTTAAATCTACGAATTGTGTTTTGCATTTGTGAAATGTCTTTTATGAATATATAATTTTAATTGGCGCACGTGAATTTGGTTTTATGCATGTGCATCTTGTTTTTTGCGTGAATTATTCATGAGACTAATCTGTCTTCATAGTCAAACCGCCAAACTGCTGAAATCACGTGACTTTGCGATTCAAACCGTTGAATCGACTCACTGATTCATAACACTTCGAAGCTTCATGATGCGGTGTTTTGAAATCGGTCATCGCTATACAATTCGTTATTTAGGGTATTTTTGCGCACAAAAACTTTTCTCGTCGCTTCATAAAGTTATTGTAGAGCCACTGTAGTGAGATGGACTTTGTAATGATGTCTTTAGAACCTTTTATGGGTCTTGAGAGTGTAAAGTGCATTGTGCCAATGGAGGCCTTTCTGAGCCATCAGATTTCAACTAAAATATCTTCATTTGTGTCTGAAGATGAACGGAGGTCTGACGGGTGTGGAACGGCATGAGGGTAAGTAATTAACGACAGAACTTTCATTTTTGGGTGAACTAACCCTTTAATTGTGTTCAGTCAATCTATGAAGTCGAAGTGAAAAATCCATGTTGGATGAACAAGTCCTACGTCCGAAAAACTGTATACGCATGCGCAAAATGCGCTTGAGGAAAACCATTCGTGTGGAGATTTCAAATGTGGAGCGCGGGAGCGCGAGCAGACTGCAGAGCCAAACCAGGAAAATGATGCAATAATGCACAGTTATTTGTGTGATATATGCACCATGCGACTTTTGAAAACTGTGCCGTTAGATTGCATTTGCTGTCGGCCTCTTTCAGGGCTTATTGCCTTTTAATATCAAACCCGTCAAGCTCGTGTTTTCTTATTCGTCCATTCATTCGTCTCATCCTCATTATATAATGAAGTAACTTCTGTTCTGTCACTTGCCAGATGTGATGCAGGGGAACTTAATTAATGTTCGTTTTTATTTTTTATTTGCAGGTTTGTAGCCTATGCAGTGCTGCGTTTTCTTCACCACTTTAAGACATCCTGTTATGCAGAAGACTTCTTGAATATTCAGTAAAATATTTTTCCTTTTTTCTCTTGTATTTATAACAAATATCCTCCAAATCATCCAAATATCCTTCTTCTATAAAGGGAAGAAGGTGTCCCATATGAGATTCCAGGTCACAGTTCATCACTTAGCACAGTGTCATATACATTTATGCATTTAGCAGACGCTTTTATCCAAAGCGACTTACAACTAGGGCGTACAGGAAGCGATTGGTCATGAAGAGTCGAGTAAGCGAAACAAGTGCCTGAAAAACTGAGACCGTGTACATTGCTCAGTGTAGCACAGGCTTTTTTTTATGAGGTTAAGTGGTCACGGAAGAGCTGACCCTTACGAAAATAAACCATGGTTTAACTACAAATAAAACCCCCCAAAAAAAAGGTTATTGTAGTAAAACCATGGTTACCACAAATCAACCATGGTTTTGCTTCTCTAACCATGGTTTAACCATGGTATTTGTGGTAAAACTGTAGTTATATAAATGGTATTCAATTAGCCAAAAAAACATGGTTACTACATTTTTACTACAATAAAACCATGGTTAATTTTCATAAGGGGAGTTTTTAGTTGACTTTTGAATGTTGTCAATGATTCTGCGTTTCGGATGGTGGTGGGAAGATCGTTCCACCAGCTGGGAACGTTGAATGAGAATGTTCTGGAAAGGGATTTTTTGCCTCTCTGTGATGGTACCACAAGCCGTGGCTCCTTCGCTGAGCGAAGGCTTCTGGTGGGGGTGTGGATTCGTAGAATCGAGTCAAGGTAAGCAGGAGCTGAGCGCGTGGTGGCTCTGTAGGCAAGCGTCAGCGCCTGAAACTTGATGCGAGCAGCGAGTGGTAGCCAGTGCAGGGAGATGAAGAGAGGTGTGACGTGGGTCCTTTTTTGGGCTCGTTGAAGACAAGACCTGCTGCTGCATCTAAAGACACATCTCTCATCTAAAGACACATCTCTCATCTAAAGACACATCTCTCATCTAAAGACACATCTCTCATTTAAAGACACATCTCTCATCTAAAGACACATCTCTTCCAGCAGCACCTGACCAATCAAGAATAGCACTTATCATTCTATTCATTTAGTCTAATTTATTTTAAAAAATAAAATAAAAAAAGTTCTGTCCTGTGTGTTCTGTGCTAGATTAACTGAGACTTGTTACAGCACTTGCATACTGTTGCCCTTGACCTTTCATTTGTAAATCGCTTTGGATAAAAGCTTCTGCTAAATGACTAAATGCAAATGTACTGTAAATGTAATGCTGCATTCTGGATCATTCGAAGTGTTTGGATCGCACAAGAGGGGAGTCCAGCCAGAATGGGATGAATGGGATGGGGGGCCCTCTGGCCCCGCCCCTGGCTTATGGGCGTTGCTGATGGTTTATACCGCATGACTCTGGCGCAGATATCTGTCACACAGACTTACGTTTGGGACAAGCATCTTTAATCAAATGTAAGTACTTAATCTATACACATGCGTGTCCAAATCTATACACACACGTGCACGGAACTGTTTTGTTTCCTATAGAGGATCTTCCGCGCTAATCAAACTTCTGAAATGGTGCTCTCTCATAATGCTTGGGCTCTTTTTGCAGTGTCAACAGTCATGGAGGATCTCGCTCGTGCTAACGGTTTCTTCGCTCTGGATCTCTATCGGGCTCTGAGCGCGAGCAACGCGGAGGGAAACATGTTCTTTTCCCCGCTGAGCGTCAGCGCCGCGCTCGCTATGGTCTACTTGGGAGCCCGAGGAGACACAGCCAAAGAAATGGAGAAGGTATGATAGGAGTCAGGAGAACGAGCAGGGTTTCCGATGAAGTTTTGTAACTGTGAATCTAAGTAGGCTACATTACACACTTAAAATCTGTGATCTTGAAAATGAAACAACCAGGGAGTGATGGGACCCTGAATGATGGGAAATGCGGTGAGGTCCAGATCAGAGTCCTGCACAGGGGTCCGATTGTGTAAACCCGCACCCGCCCGGACCCGCAGTGCTTAAAATAATTGAAATTAGTTGATGACATCACCATTTTCTCCAGAACGGCTGAATAAAATTATGCTGCATTATTTTCCTGTTTAACACTGTGAAGCTGCTTTGAAACAATCTGCATTGTTAAAAGCGCTATATAAATAAAGTTGACTTGACTTAAAACCGCATCCGACCCGTTTTCCGACAACTGCACTAAATAATATCCGCAATAAAATCAGTTTAGCATATCACATGACACACCTACAAAAATGTTTATTGCCAGCATACATAAGTTATTACACGACCATTAACACAACTTCAGCCGCGACATTCTAAAACGCTTAATGTAGATGACACTGTTATTAAGAGACCAAACTCAGTAAACATAATACTAAATATAGCTGCAGCCATTATCGGGGCCAAGCGCAAAGAAGAAGACAAGACATGCCAAAATGGCTGGTAGTGTCAGATCAACTGCAGCAATGAGCAATTAAAGACCTATTAAGGTGATTTTAGGCAAAATAGTTGTAAAATGATAAATACAGTCAATAATAATGATTTAATGATTTATCACTTTAGCACAGTTACGAAATTGATGTGGTGTGGTCAGAATAATGACACATGCAAAGATTGGTGTCAATATATCAAAGCAGGTTGTCAATATATCAAAGATTGGTGTCAATATAGTGTCAATATGTCATTGTAAAGATATAGCCTCAAGATGCCTTTTCATTATAAGTATGGACCACATGGCGGTGCTGTTTTGAAACCTTTTAAGTACTTTAGAGGCATGGTGCTGGTGGCACATACGAAGTTTTGTAATGATAAACCAATTCATTTGTAAAGGATAGCTTTTTATATCATAATCAGTCCCTCCAGAAAAACGCGATTATGCGATCGCGTGATTTAAAGCATAATCAGCCAAAGTTCGCATATTCATGCGGGGGCCGCATTTTTTCAAATACGCCGCACTTTCGCCGCGTTAATTGCCTATTTCCGCGTGCAAAATATTCGGGGCTAGCATGATTTCATAATCCCCGCATTTTCGTTGCAAAAAAAGTCATATATATTAGCAGAAAGTTGAAAAATGTTCGTTTACTTCACACAAGAGCCGCCATTTCCCCCTGTTGCCATGGGAACGTTTTGAAGTGACGTAATTACCCGACGTGAATGCCATCGAAAAACTGCAAACCCTGCGGAGAAACCATTGATATCGGTGAAACCATGATGAAGCGCAAATTCCCATTTGCCAACAAAAATAACAGCAAAAGAGCAAAGCAGTTTCCCGGTGTGTTGACTGATTTCAAAACACAGCATCATGAAGCTTTGAAGCGTTATGAATCAATGAGTCGATTCAGCGGTTTGGAGCGTTATGAATCAGTGAGTCGATTCAGCGGTTTGGAGCGTTATGAATCAGTGAGTCGATTCAGCGGTTTGGAGCGTTATGAATCAATGAGTCGATTCAGCGGTTTGGAGCGTTATGAATCAGTGAGTCGATTCAGCGGGTTGAAGCGTTATGAATCAGTGAGTCGATTCAGCGGTTTGAAGCGTTATGAATCAGTGAGTCGATTCAGCGTTTTGAAGCGTTATGAATCAGTAAGTCGATTCAGTGGTTTGGAGCGTTATGAATCAGTGAGTCGATTCAGCGGTTTGGAGTGTTATGAATCAGTGAGTCGATTCAGCGGTTTGGAGCGTTATGAATCAGTGAGTCGATTCAGCGGGTTGAAGCGTTATGAATCAGCGAGTCGATTCAGCGGTTCGGATCGCCAAAGTCACTTATTTCAGCAGTTTGACACGCGGTCCGAATCATGAATCGACTCGATGATTCATAACGCTTCAAAGCATCATGATGCTGTGTTTTTTTTGTGCACAATAACCATTATCGTCGCTTCATAGTTATTGTAGATCCACTGTAGTGAGATGGACTTTGTAACAACGTCTTTAGTGCTTTTATGGGTCTTGAGAGTGTAAAGTGCATTGTGCCAATGGAGGCCTTTCTGAGCCATCGGAATTCAACTAAAATATCTTCATTTGTTTCCAACAACATGAGGGGACGTCATTAATGACAGAATTTAAACCCTTTAGAGATTGCACAGAACTTGTTTGACTCAATGTTTTGTAAATTTGAGCCATGTGTTTATTAAGGTCTTCAATAAAACAAGATGAGAACTTAAATATTCCCAGCACTTTCTGTGATGTAGTGCTTTTTTTCTCCTATTCATCAAACCCCAGTTTTTGCAAGTTCCCGCAATTTCATCGCATAAAATGGCATAAATATCCTGCATTTTCCCGCATTTTTCATTGCATTTTTTAAGAAAACATGCCGCATAATCAAGGATTTTTGCCCACAACAATCACAAACAAAAGCCGCATTTTTCTGGAAGGACTGCATAATTGTAGTCAATGGGAATTTCATGTTTTGTTCTATTATAGCGCCACCAAGTGGCACAATCCTACCATTTTTTTGTGTCCTCGGAGTGAGCCCATACATGTGTGTGTCAATTTTGGTGAAAATATCTTGTTTCGTTTTGGAGTTACAGACATTTATATGAAAAAACACATGAAAAATGACTGACACCTGACTGTGATTGAATTTTACTCCCCCTTACTATCAATATTTTGAGATTTGGGCATTAGCATTTAGCTATCGACCTATGTTTCCGAACTTCTGCCGCTGGTTTCGTCTCGATCGGACTAGCGGTTTCGAAGATATCAGCTAATGTTTTTAAAGTGCTAAATTACAACACTGCACAAACCATATGTCAAAACCTAGAACGTCTGGTATCGTTGGACTCGGCAAGGATTCAGGAGACAGAAAAAGTTACTCCCATGAAAATAAGTCAATCTCACCCAAAGTAATAAGCATTTGAAAAAAAAAAATTGTTTCGAAACTTCTTGGGCTCCTTCAGGGCATTGTGTTGATGACCCAAACCAAGTTTCATAACAATCCGTTCATGTGTTCATAAAATACAGCATTTTAGCACATAATTAAAAATGGCCTATATGGTACAATTGAATATCAGACGACTCGGCATGCCGTCCTGATTCTAACGAAACAACTTTTATGATTTTTGGACAAACGGTTCAAAAGTTATAAGCAAAAACAACCATTCTTTTGTATCTCCGGACCAGTAGGTGGCGCTGCACCGAAACACTGCATGTTGTCATGCTTGTGATGACGTACCAAGTTTGGTTTGAATACGATAAAGTGTTGCGGAGATAGAGGCTGCGTTGGAAACCGGCACATACTCATTGAGTAGGTTCTCATTTTCAATAAGTACTTACTTAACGAGCTCTAAAGAGTAGGCACTATATTGCCGGATCTCGTTAAGTATGACTGCGATCCGCACTTTATGTGCCATGTTGACGTTATCATGTGACCTACGACGTTATCACAAGCAACAACTTGAAAGATATGAGTGACAGGTTTAATTCATCGATCTATAAATATCATAAAATTGATTACACTTGCTAATTTTGTGGTCTTGTTGAAGAAACAGCTGCCCATTTATTTTGTGATATTAACCCTACTAATTTGACCCAGTTTTATCCTTACCAAAATCGTGATCCCTTGAATATGTTGTTAGTTTCTTTATTTTATATGCAAAAAAAATTCATCCACAAGCAAAATTGGCCTAAATCTCCTTTATATTTTCCTTTTTCTTGTTAAATTTAACTCCTGTTCCCTTTCAGTCGGTCACGGTCGACGTACGTCGGAACTGACCGAAGAATTGGGATCTGATTTCAGAGACCAATCTACTTTGAGTGTTTTAAAACGAGCCAATGAAGACTCCGCCCCGCAGCGTGGGTATAAATAAGGAAGTGGAATGCTTGATCATTGCTTTCTACTTTGGAGCCGAACAGTGAATGTTTCCTGCTTCCTGTTTCCTACGAAGAGTGTTCGAGTCTCGTGAGAGGACTGCTTCTGCCAGTGCGGGTGTGACGGCGTGTCTCAGCGAGTGGCTGCTTCAACGGACATCAAAGTGTTGGTTCGCTGGGTGTTTCTAGTTTGAGTGCACACACAGGCTTGCACTATTGTACTGTGTGGTGCCGCGGTCATCTCCCTGAGTGCTTCAGCACATAAAAAGAGCAGTTTTCCTTTCTAAAAGAGCAACACGGTTTGACCCTGCGTCTTTTTCAAGATGTCATTCAATATTCTGCCCTCATAGCACGTGACTGTGTTCCATTAGACAGATAGCAAACATTTAGAATAAAGTCCCAAGGCGTACTTTTCTTGGTAATTATTCTTTACTGTAAAACTGCAAATACAGAAAATGAAATATGTAAATAAACATTACAGGAAAACATGAATACAATAATACTGTTCAATTACAGTGTACAAAGTTAACATTAAAAGGCAGTTAACTCGCTTGTTACAGTCAAAGATCCATAACAACTTGATTAAATTTGTAAATTACTTACAGTCAAATGTTTTCCGAGGATAAACTGTTAAGAGATCGCATATATGAGCTGTGCTGCGTCAACGTCTTTCTCTCCTTTCTGCGCGTTCTAGAACATGCGCACTTCAGTGAAAGCAGATCGCGATTTCAAAATAAAAGCCCCGGGGGAAATAATTCGCAATATATACAAATAAAACAATACAATAATACACAAAAAATAACATTTTGATTTCTAAGAGCAACACATTCAAACTGTGTGTTTCTGGATGCGGGCGATTTCTGTCTCCAGTTGACGGTCACGTTCGTTGTCTCACGTGTTTGGGCGTTCAGCACACTGAGGCAGCATTCGTAAATTACTCATGTTCCCACTGCGGGAGCATGACCATCGCAGTGTTACGGTCCAGGCTCCAATACCTCGAAAGAGGTGGGCCGCCATTGCGCATCCCCCAATCTATCGGCCCTCCCGCTGCAAAGCAGAGGGCTGCTACTTTGGCTGATGACTTTGATGGTGATCTAAGGGTGACGGTGAGGGCTTCCCCGACGAGTCAAACGGCTCCTCGAGCTTCCAAGAGAGCGCGCTGGCCCCTCCCAGGGGGTCCCAGTCGTTACTTTTGGGGCTCCGGCTGAGGACATGTTATTGCTTGCAGCATCGGGGGACGAGCTTATGGGCTCTGAGGATGAAGACTCGGCTGCGCTGCCCCCTCGGGTGTGACAGCGTTGCCCGAGTCTGACCCAGAGCTTACGGCTATGCTTTCCCGGGCCGCCGCGAGTGTCGGGCTGTGGAACCCTCCATCGTGTCCCGAACCCTCGCGGTTGGACGATTGGTATCTCGGGACGGCCCGTGCTGGTTCTCAGCGCCCGGCCCCAGGGCCCTTCTTCCCTGAAGTGCATCAGGAGATCACGAAGTCGTGGACAGCGCCTTACAACACTAGAAACTGATCGACTGAATCCTCCGTCCTCACTACCCTCGACGGTGGTGTGGTTAAGGGTTACGTGGAAGTCCCGCCAGTCGAGCGGTCTGTGGCGATACAACTGTGTCCCAAGACCGCTGCAGACTGGCGGGGTGCTCCGCGTCTCCCCTCCCGGGCGTGTAAGTTCTCGTCCGGTCTAACGGGCAAGGCTTATACCGCCTGTGGGGAAGCCGCATCATCTCTGCATGCCATGGTGCTCCTGCAGGTCCACCAGGCCAAAGCGCTCAAGGAATTGCACGAGGGTAGTTCCGACCAGGATGTTATGCAGGAACTGCGTGCGGCGACGGACCTCGCTCTCCGGGCGACGAAAGTCACTGCACGCTCCCTGGGTCGGGTGATGTCCACCTTAGTGGTCCAGGAATGCCACCTGTGGCTGAACCTGGCTGAACCACATGCGTGATTCCGACAAGGTCCGGTTTCTCAACGCCCCTGTCTGTCAGGCCGGCCTCTTCGGCAACGCCATCGAGAGCTTCGTCCAGCAGTTCTCGGTGGCCCAGAAGCAGACGGAGGCCATAAGGAACATCCTACCTCAACAACCTGCTGCTGCCTCAAACCAGTCGTCGCAGGTAGCACCTCCACCTGCTCGTCGCCGAGGGTGTCCCCCTGCGTCCGCCCCTGCGAAACCCAAGCAGCAGCCTCCATCGGGGAAGCAGGGTGTCAGGCGTAAGGGTGGCGCCCAACCCGCTCAGGGAGCCACTAAACCTTCAGGCAAGCGTAAGGGCAAGCGGCCCTGAGACGGGCAGCCCAGGGAGAACGGGAGCTGCTCTCGGGGAGATGGTGTCCGCACTCCTCCCCCACCCCCCGGAGGAGGACCGGGGGGCAACGACTGGTGTTACATTTCTGCCGCTGGCTCTCCGGAGTCCAGCGGTACTCACTTTTTCAATAAAAGAGCAGTTTCCTCTCTCCCTGGGCCCCAAGAGGGCCAGGTTGGCAGTGTGCGACGCCTCCGGGCCTTCTCACTCCTTTCCTCCCCTCCCTCCGCCACGGGACAGCAGTGTGGGCACCGAGAATGCCCCGGGCCTTCTCACCCACACTCTGTCCCACCCTGGAATACTCAGACAACACTCCGGGCCTCCCGAGTCAGGTTTGTCTATTCCACCTCGCCGCCCCACCCTGGGTACGTCTGTGTTGATCCCGCTTGTACGTTCTCTGGGGGCTTGGCTTCAGCTCCCCAGGCCGTCTCGCTGGCTCATCCGTACCATCAGACTCGGCTACGCGTTTCAGTTCGCTCACCGGCCTCCCAAGTACAGGGGCATCCTCTTCACCTCAGTGCAAAGCTGCAATGCTCAGGTCTTGCGATCAGAGATCGATGTCCTGCTGGCGAAGGACGCGATCAAGCCGGTTCCTCCAGCCGATATGAAGGCGGGGTTCTACAGCCCCTACTTCATTGTACCGAAGAAAGGGGGTGGGTTACGGCCAATCTTGGACCTGCGTATCCTGAATCGGGCTCTGCACAAGCTCCCGTTCCGGATGTTAACGCAGAAACGCATTTTTGAATGCATCCGTCCCCAAGATTGGTTCGCGGCGATCAACCTGAAGGATGCGTACTTTCATGTCTCTATCCTTCCTCGACACAGACCGTTCCTACGCTTTGCGTTCGAGGGGAAGGCATATCAGTACAAAGTCTTGCCCTTGGGTTGTCCCTGTCGCCTTGCATCTTCACGAAAGTCGCACTGTCGCCATTGTTCCGCTCAGAGAACGCGGCGTTCACATCCTCAACTATCTCGACGACTGGCTCATACTTGCCCAGTCTCGGGAGTAGTTGTGCGAACACAGGGACATGGTGCTCAGTCATCTCAGCCTGTTGGGCCTTCGGGTCAATCGAGAGAAGAGCAAACTCTGTCCCACACAGAGGATCTCTTATCTCGGTATGCAGCTGGATTCGGTCAGCCAGACTGGGCGCCTTACGGAAGAGCGAGTCCAGATGGTGTTGAACTGCTTGAATTCGTTCAAGAGCAGGACAACGGTCCCACTGAAATCTTTTCAGAGGCTCCTGGGGCATATGGCATCTGCAGCCGCGGTAATGCCGCTCGGACTGCTTCATATGAGACCGCTTCAACACTGGCTCCATGGCCGAATCCTGAGGTGGGCGTGGCAGAGCGGCCAGTACCGGGTCCCAGTGACTCCTTACTGCCGCCAAACCTTCAGCCCGTGGACCGACGCTTCGTTTCTCCGGGCCGGGGTGCCCTTAGAACAAGTGTCCAGGCATGCTGTGCTCTTCACGGATGCCTCCTCCACGGGCTGGGGGGCCACGTACAACGGGCATGCAGTTTCAGGTCTGTGGACGGGACTTCAATTGCATTGGCATATCAACTGCCTCGAGTTGTTAGCAGTACACTTGACACTGCGCCGCCTCAAGGGGCCGTTCCGTTGCGTACATCAACCGCCAGGGTGGTCTACGCTCCCGTTGCATGTTCCAACTCGCCCGCCACCTCCTCCTTTGGAGTCAGAAGCATCTGAGGTCGCTTCGTGCCATTTATGTCCCAGGTGCGCTCAACCAGACAGCCGACGAGCTCTCACGGCAGCCTGCACCTCCGGGAGAATGGCGACTCCATCCCCAGGCGGTCCAGCTGATATGGGACCTCTTCGAAGCCGCACAGGTAGACCTGTTTGCCTCTCCGGACTCGACCCATTGCCAGTGGTATTATTCCCTGAGCGGGGGCACCCTCGGCACGGATGCACTGGCGCACAGCTGGCCCCGGGACCTGCGCAAATATGCATTTCCCCCAGTGAGCCTTCTTGCACAGACTCTGTGCAAGGTCAGGGAGGACGAGGAGCAGGTCTTGTTAGTTGCGCCCTACTGGCCCAACCGGACCTGGTTCCCAGAACTAACTCTCCTCGCGACAGCCCCTCCTTGGCCGATTCCCCTGAGGAGGGACCTTCTTTCTCAGGGACGGGGCACTCTATGGCACCCGCATCCAGACCTCTGGAAACTCCATGTCTGGTCCCTGGACGGAACGCTGAGGTTCTAGGTGATCTCCCACAGGCAGTGGTGGACACCATCTCTTCTGCTAGAGCCCCCTCTACGAGGCGCCTCTACGCTTTGAAGTGGAACCTGTTCGTTGAATGGTGCTCTTCCCACCGGGAAGACCCCCGAAGGTGTTCGGTTAGTGTCGTGCTTTCTTTCCTGCAAGATGGGCTGGAGTGAAGGCTGTATCCCTCCACCCTCAAAGTGTACGTCGCAGCAATAGCGGCGTATCACGATGCAGTCGAAGGTAAGTCCTTGGGGAAGCACGACCTAATCGTCAGGTTCCTCAGAGGTGCGAGGAGGCTAAATCCTCCTCGTCCAAACTCATTACCCTCTTGGGACTTGGCTCAGAGCACTTCAGAGCCCTCCCTTTGAGCCTTTGCAGTCTGTGGAGCTTAATATCCTGTCAATGAAGACAGTGCGTGAGAGAGACAGAGTCAGCCTCCTGCTTGTGGCTCCACTCTGGCCTTCCCAGACTTGGTTCTCAGAGATGGTTCTCCTTCTGGATTCTCCCCCCTGGGAGATCCCGATCAGAGAGGACCTATTGTCCCAGCTTCAGGGCAGGATTTGGCATCCTCACCCAGAAATTTGGAAGTTGTGGGTATGGCCCATCAAGGGTCAGTAGCTCTAGACACTGGTCTTCCTGCTGATGTTCAGGAGACCATTGCGAGTGCGCGATCTCCTTCCCCTAGGAGGCTCTACTCCTCCAAGTGGAGGGTCTTTGAGTCATGGTGCTTGTCCCATGCGGTGGATCCAGTTAACTGCCTGGTGAGACCAGTACTGGAGTTCCTGCAAGAATAGTTTTCCGCTGGAGCAGCAGCTACCCCCCTTAGAGTTTGCGTTGCTGCTATCGCTGCTCGTAGGGAGTTGGATGAAGTTCCCCTAGACAAGCATAGGTTGGTTTCATCTTTTATGCAAGTGGTTAAGCGCCTGAGGCCAGCACTGGTATTCCCTGGTATTCCCTCTTGGGACCTCTCAGTTGTCCTGGAGGGGTTAACAAAGGCTCCCTTTGAGTCTTTGGAGTCAGCTCCGAAGCGGATTCTGACTCTCAAGGTTGCTCTTTTACTAGCATTATCCTCCTTGAAGTGTGTGGGCGACCTACAGGCCCTCTCTGTTAGTGGGTCCTTTATGGATTTTGCTCCTGGTCTAGTCAAAGTAACCTTAAGACCTAGGCCAGGTTATGTGCCCAAGGTTTTGTCCACTCCGTTTCGTTTTCAGGTTGTTACCCTTCACTCTTTTCACCCTCCTCCTTTCGACTCGGAGAAGGACGAGAAGCTTAATTTGCTCTGTCCTGTCCGAGCATTGAAGGGTTATGTAGACTAGTCTGACGGTTGGAGGAAATCTAACCAACTCTTGGTGTGCTTCGGTGCTGCCGAAGGTGCTTGCCGCGTTGAAGCAGAGGATTTCCCATTGGGTGACGGAGGCTATATGCTGGCATATGAGGTGCGTGGTATACCTCCAACTCTTAGCATCAGGGCACACTCTACCAGAAGTGTGGCTTCCTCTCAAGCGCTTTTTAGAGGGGCTCTTCTGGAGGATATTTGTGTAGCGGCAGGTTGGTCCTGCCCGCACACTTTTGTGAGGTTCTATAGTTTGGATCTCGACATGGCTCCGGGTTCGCATGTTCTATCTGCTTAATCTGGCCATCAGGTTATCTGGTATTCTTTGAGCCAGATATGGCAGCGCCTTAGCTTGGCGTGTGTGGTATATCGTTCCCATTACGTCATAAAGTGATGCAGCGTCGAGTGAACCTATGAAAGAGAACGTCTCAGGTTACTTGTGTAACCTATGTTCTCTGAGTAGGGAACGAGACGCTGCGTCTGCTGCCAAGCTCCTCGTGCTGCTGACAAGCCTTCCTTTTCGGCAGAGAAATCTGAGGAGCAGATGGCGCACGCGCCAGTATAAGGTGGCGATGTAAGAGCGTTGGGGCAATGAATTGGCGTGATTCTATAAGGGCTTCAGACAATCTGCATGCGTCTCATTCCCTACTCAGAGAACATAGGTTACACAAGTAACCTGAGACGTTTTTATGCATACTTGGCATGAGTTTTTGCTGCATTTACACTGTTCTGACCAGCAGGCGTCGCCAGCGTGTGGCGTTTCCAACTCTTCGAAACATCTAGTGAATCATTTTGCAAAGCAATTGGTTCAATTGATTCAAAGCTTTAAAAATGTTGTTTCTCCCATCACCAACTTCTGGCCTGGCATGAATAATACAGCTTTTTTAGTAGGGAAAATTAGGTTCAGAGCAACATGTGCAGCACAAGTCTGTCATATAGACTACATTAAATTATAATATGCTGACCAAGGAGAACTTCTCTTTCCCTGTGCAGGTTTTGTCCTTCAGTTCTGTGTCTGATGTCCACTCTCATTTTGAGTCCCTCACCTCATCGATCAACAGTCCATCGGCCTCCTACACCCTCAAACTGGCCAACCGCCTCTATGGAGAGAAAACCTACAGCTTCTTACCCGTGAGTCCATTGGGCCTGTAATAATGAGACATGTTGATGCTCTCTGTGTGCTGTGAGGCGGTGGCTTTATTTTGTGCTGCAGGAGTATCTAGAGTCCACGCTGAAGCTGTACCACGCTGACCTTCAGCCTGTGGACTTCATTAGAGCGACTGAGGGCTCACGAAAGGTCATTAACACATGGGTGGAGGAGCAGACGGAGAGTGAGAACAACACTTCCATATACACTTATATTTCAGATAAAACAATCATCTGTTGCTAGAAAACATTTTTTTAAAGCCACTGATGTGAAGTCAGAAACACAAACTTGTGTTTTTCAGATAAAATCAAAGATCTTCTCAAGCCGGGAATGGTGACTGCAAAGACCCGTTTAGCTCTGGTTAATGCCATCTACTTCAAAGGAAACTGGCTTCAGAAATTTAAAGCACAAAAGACTAAAGAAATGCTATTTAAGATCAACCAGGTGCGATTCTCTCAGGGTTTCAGCGGGTCTTAAAAAGTCTTAAAGGGATAGTTCACCCATTTTAGTTAATAAAGGCCTTCTGAAGCGAATAGATGGGTTTATATAAGAAAAATATCCATATTTAACTTGGTACAAAGTAAAATATCTAGCTACCACCAGACTGCCTTCCGTATTCAAATTATGAAAAAAGTGTAACTGACGCGACATTGGACGTACAGTAAGCATTTTGAACTGTGAGAGGCGATACACTTTCGGCGAAAGTTGCATTCTACATGTTGTCACTTCTTCTTGAGTCTCTCCTTCATTGTCCGACCGAGGTTTGAACATAAAAGCCTGAATAGTTTCTGACATTTTCAGTGCATGTCTGCGTGAGGTAATCGGAGCTGCTAACATGAGCTCTTCAAGCTCCGCCCTCTTCCTGAAAGGCTCAGTTGGCTCATTGGCATTTAAAGGGGCACACACAAAAACGGACAATTTTAACATGCTATAAAAAGTGGTCTGTGGGGTATTTTAAAATGTCCTGCTAATTTATTCACCTCATCTCATCCAAGATGTTCATGTCTTTCTTTCGACAGTCAAAAAGAAATTAAGTTTTTTGAGGAAAACATTACAGGATTTATCTCCACAAAATGGACTTCAATGGGCATCAACGGTTGAAGGTCCAAATCAATGCAGTTTCAAAGGAAGGGCTTCAGAGGCTCTGCACGATCCCAGATGAGGAATAGGGTCTGATCTACACAAACCATCAGTCATTTTCTAAAAAAAAAGAATTTGGAAAGGTCACGGCCGTGACGTAGGTGGAAGTACCGACTGTGACCTTTCTAACGTGATGACATTATACATCATGCAAAAGCAGAACACAGGGGGCGCTCGTGCACAGCCCATGGAGTAGCCGCGTTTTTTTGAGCTCCTCTCCACCGACATTCAATTTTGATTGTTTTTGTAATTAACGTACCGTCAATCCACTTCATAGTCGAGAATGACTTATTGAAAGTTAATTTTAGTCAGCTGTTTTGAATATTTTGTGGAATCTAAGTGCGTTGAAGGCGATTTTCGTTCTGTCAGAAAAATGGCATCTAAGAAATGTTCTAAATCTGCTGCAACTAAGGAGGACGCCAACACAGGTGATGCTATCCCACAGGGAAACGTGAACGCGAATCTTGCCGCAATCGGTGCCCAAGGGGATGATTTGAAAAAGCTGATAGAGGACATAGAGGACAAGATGACAGCATTAAGTGCTCGCTTGGATACATTGGACGCTACACTGGTTAACCTGCAGTCGGATCAGGCTGGGGTTAAACAAAAAATGGAGTTTGAAGGTGCCCTGAGTGGTACTGATTCACGCCTCAGAGAGGTTGAAAAATTGTGCGAAGACTTGCGTGCGGAAAACAAATCTCTCTGGGCTAAACTGAATGACTTAGAAGGACGCTCTAGAAGGCTGAATCTCAAATTTGTGGGAATAAGCGCCCTTATAAGCGCCAGATAATGTTTATTCTTGCTACAGTTACCACTGATTTCGTGTTTGCTATGTGTTTGAACATTGACTGGCACTATTACTAATAATAGTAGCGATGCTGGAGTGAATATTACATTTGTTAGTTGGAATGTAAGAGGAGTGGGGCACCCGATTAAAAGGGGAAAAGTGTTTGCACACTTAAAGTCATTGTCGGCTGACATTATTTTTCTTCAGGAAACCCATATTAGACCCATTGAACAGATGCGGCTTAGGGCAAATTGGATTTCATTCGAAGTTTATCAAGCCACTTTTTCCTGTAAAGCTAGAGGTGTGGCCATACTTTTTCGGAAATCTATTCCTTTTCAAATGCACTCTGTGGTGTCTGACCTTGCGGGAAGATATATTATTGTATGCGGATTCATTAATAATTTCCCGATTACATGTGTTAACGTGTATGGGCCAAATATAGATGATCCTGTTTTTTTTAGGAAATTATTCAAGCTCATTCCAGACACTAACTCGACAAATTTGATAATTGCTGGAGACTTTAATTGCTATTTGGATTCTCATCTTGATCGTCTCTCCTCACAAGTTCCTCCTCCTATTCAGTCTGTAGGTGTTCTAAATAATTTGATAAAAATCCATGAATCTTGTCGATATATGGAGATTACTTAATCCAACTGCTCGTGATTATTCTTTTTTTCTCGTGTTCATAAATCCTACTCTCGTATTGATTACTTTATTATTGATTCTAAACTCATTCAGGGGGTGACGCAGTCCAAATATCACATTATTCTCATTTCTGATCATAGCCCTATTTCTATGGGTTTGAAAATTCGCTACCAAAAGCGCAGTATTGTTGGCGGTTTAATCCTCAATTATTAAAGGTCCCGTTCTTCGTGATCCCATTGTTCAAACTTTAGTTAGTGTGTAATGTTGCTGTTAGAGCATAAATAATACCTGTAAAATTATAAAGCTCAAAGTTCAATGCCAAGCGAGATATTTTATTTAACAGAAGTTCCCTTTCAAAGCCTACAGCGAACGGCTGGCTTGGACTACATCCTGGTACTTCCTACATAAATGACGTCAGTAGAACAGTAGAACAGACTAACCTCCGCCCACAAGAATACTCGAAAAAGGGGGCGCAGTCTTGTTGCTGTCCCACGTGGAGAAGACGAGGAAGTTTTGTGTGGAGAAGAGGAACTGTTGCGTTGAGTGTGTGTGTCGCCATGTCGTCGAGACGCTGTTATTTTCATCCCGGAGTCAAATCACCTTTGTTTGGCTTTCCCAGGGACGCTGTAGAGATTATTGAACGCATAGCCGCATACATCTCTCCTTTAAGAGGCGTGACCTTTCCAACATGTGCTAAGCTGCTGTCGAATCACAACACGGGAACCGCTGGCACAATCAGAACTCGTTACGTATTTCTGAAGGAGGGACTTCATAGAACAAGGAACTCATCAGCCTGTTTTTTAGGACAGTGAAAACAGTGGTATACAGATAAGTAAATTGTGTGAAAAATACTGTTTTTTTACACGCGAAACATGAACACGTTATATTGCACACTGTAAACACAATCAAAGCTTCAAAAAAACACGAAGAACGGGACCTTTAATGGATAAACAGTTTCAGTCTGAGTGTTTATGTTTATGGGTGATGTTTCAGACTCTTGTCTGTGGGAAACCTGTAAAGTAGTGTTTAGAGGTCATATTATTGCTTATGAGTCTTCATCAAGGAGAGAGAAGCGGAGGCGTTTGTCTGAGATAGAATCTTTACTTCCGTCTTTAGAACAAACATTTCGATCATCTAAAGCTCACAGTGACCTTAACGCTATTCTTAAGTTGAAATATGAATACAAATCTATTTTGAGCAATCAGGTTTCTAATTTATTAATTAAACTTAAACTGAAACAATTTGAATTGGGAGACAAGGCAGATAAGCTTCTTGCCATGTAATCGAGGGGTGCTCAGGCTAGTAGAGCCATTCATCAAATACAATCTCAGAATGGTACATTATTAACAAATCCTAAAGAAATGAATAATCGGTTTGATGAATTTTATAAGCACCTTTACTCTTCTAGCTGCTCTGAGCTGAGCGTTACAAGGCGTCAATTTCTTGAGTCGGTGGACTTTCCAAAACTTAATGATTGTGCCAGAGAGGAATTAGAAAAACCGTTTACACTCTGTGAAATTTTGGAGGCAATTAGTTCCTTCTCTAATGGGAAAGCCACAGGCCCTGGTGGGTTCAGTGCAGAATTTTATAAGGAGTAAAAAATAATCAGAGTAAGAGTTCCAAGGCAGCTGTTCTTTCCTTAGGTGCCGAAAGGCCGGTTTGGCTTTGGTGAGAATTTTAAACAATTAATAAAAATGCTTTATTCTTCCCCCAAATCTGCAATACTTACTAATTCGGATAGGTCTGCTTTTTTTCTTCTTCAGCGTGGGACACGACAGGGCTGTTGTTTAAGTCCACTGTTATTTGACTTAGCTTTAGAACCCCTGGCCATCCATCTTCGTAATCATTCTGAAATTAGGGGTATATCATATGGTCATACTGAGGTTAAGCTGTCCTTGTATACAGACGATCTGCTTTTATATTTAAGTGATCCTTCTTCGGCTTTGCCACTTTTAATGGATTCACTTGAGGTTTTTGGCTCTTTTTCTGGTTATTCTGTTAACTTGACGAAGAGTGTACTCATGCCCTTGGGGGAAGGACTGGATGCGAACTTTTTGAGATCATTACCCTTTAGAGTAACAGAAGATCACTTTATTTATTTAGGGTTAGTTATTCCTAAAAAAATGTAAACATATTTTCAGGTTAAATTTCACAGAAGCCATAAATAAGTTAAAAATCTCTATAGATAAATGGAGGGTTCTTCCATTATCATTAATTGGTCGAGTTAATGCCATTAAAATGGTCTCTTTGCCTCGCTTAATGTATCTTTTTCAGAACCTGCCTATATATTTGCCACAATCTTTTTTTAAACAATTAGACTCTGCCATTTTGCCATTTATTTGGGGCTTTAAAGCTCATAGAATTTCTAAGGCCCATTTGCAGAAGCTGAAAGGAGCTGGGTGGTCTAGCTCTACCTGTTTTTCGTCATTATTATTGGGCTGCTAATGCCAGGGCTATGATGTTCTGGCAGATTAGCGATCAAGCTGCTGATAACTTGGATGCGCATCCAAACTGGCTGTATATTGAGGCTCGGTCAGTTGTTGATAGCTCTCTTGCAGCTATTCTTTTCGCAAATCCTAAATCTTTAAAGAAGTTACAATGTAAGAATTGTGTTGTGCTCAATTCCATGAGAATTTTAAAACAATTGAAAACCGCATTGAATATTACGTGTCCGTCTGTGCATCTGCCCATTTGCAATAATCCAAATTTTCTGCCCGGCCAGTCGGATAAGGTATTTTCACTGTGGAGGGGCAAAGGACTAACCACGATTAAGGATTTTTATACAGATGGAAAATTTGCCACTTTTGAACATCTGTATAAAACCTTCAATCTTTCCCATTCACATTTTTTCAGATATTTACAGGTGCACCACTACATAAAACATTATTTTTCTGAGTTTCAGGATTTGCCTCAGGATCATTATATGTATGCTCTTTTGGGTCAACCTCCAGTGGACAAACATTTGGTGACACAGTTTGTTTCTTTGTTTGTTTCTCATTTTGCAGTGTCTTCAGATCACCTCAAAGTAGCATGGGGAAATGATACCAGAATTAATATCTCAAACGGGATTTGGGATGAGGGACTGAAACTAATCCATACCTGCTCTATCAACGCTAGATTACAATTTATACAGTTTAAAGGATTGCATAGGTTACACTATACCGAAACTAAACTCAATAAAATTTACCCTTCAGTTTCCCCATTATGTGATAGATGCAGGAGCTCAGATGGCACGCATGCTCATACTTTTTGGTTTTGCCCTGTGATTTCTCAGTTTTGGAAGAATATTTTTTGGTGGTATTCAAATGTTTTTGGAGAAGAGATGAGAAGAGATTGGATGTTCTGACCCAACATTAGCATTAACACATTTTCAGCAATTATCTCTTATGTTTGATATGGTGGTGGCTAAAAGGGTGATTTTGATGGATTGGAAGTCCACTGCAAAGCCCAGTTTTCATAAATGGTGGTGGAGATGGTTGCCGCCCTCAAGCTCGAAAGGATTCGTTTCACCAAGATTGATGCCTCTAAAAAATTTGATAAAATCTGGGTCCCCTTCCTTGGGTATCTTTTTTCGAGTTGAAATTTGCCTGAGAATTAATGTAATAGTGATAGCTTTACTGTTTTATTTCTTCACTCCATCTTTAATGTTTTGTTTACGTTTGAATACTTTGTGTCTTTGTTTAAAGTGTATATTTTTCATTGAACCTGGTGCTTGTTCGTGGGGGGTGGGTGGGTGGTCTCTTATTTTGTTTAGTTTTTCTTTGAGTTTTTGTGCATAATATTTTTTAATAAATTTTGTGAGATTTTTATTTTTTATGTTTATATAAAAACTAGTGGTGGGCCGTTATCGGCGTTAACGTGCTGCGTTAACGCGAGACTCTTATCGGGCGATAAAAAAAAAATATTGCCGTTAATCTATTCTCAAAGTTGGGTTGGGAGCTGGGTCTATACTACGCAAGCTATGATGACGATACAATACTCATTTTCTACAGTATCGATATCAGCTGCGCTCTCCTCTCCGACCGACAGTGAGTTGACACGCACCCACATCCCCTTATTCAGTCCGTTTAATCCTCTGAACATTGCGAACGGGTGTTCTGCTGGACTTTTGTTAGTATGGGTGTGACCGGTCTGAATTTTGCGCGGGGTTGCACATAACGTTAATTCTACTAATTCCCGCAGATTTCGCGCTCGCATCTGAAGCGCACACACACATACCGTAATAAAGCCGCCTCTGACATACAAGTGCAAAAATGAGCTCCTTTTTCCATCTTATTAATGGTCAAATACACTCAAAAATGTCTCAATGCCCATCTTGGCGAGTTTTAACGTAAACACAGTCGTAACCAGCTCACAGGAACAGTGTTTGGATATGCGTGTGTCAGGTCTTAAAGGGACAAAAGTTATTTATTATTCAAACTACAAAAAGACAAACGATCACTTACGAGCACACATATTCTGAATGCCTTCAGCAGAATTCAAATGAGCCATTTTAATCTAGATTAATTTTGGAATTAATATAGATTAAAAAAAATAATCTATGCCCACCACTAATAAAAACTGTTATAAATAAAAAAATATATATATAAAAAGCAGAACACTGAAGTTGCGCATTTGAGGTTAAAAAGTATTTAAATGTTTTTTTTTAAATGATTGATGGTTTGTGTAGATCAGACCCTATTCCTCGTCTGGGATCATGCAGAGCCTCTGAAGCCCTTCCTTTGAAACTGCATTGATTTGGACCTTCAACCGTTGATGGCCATTAAAGTCCATTATGTGGAGAAAAATCCTGTAATGTTTTCTTCTAAAAACTTTGACTGAAGAAAGAAAGACTTCTTGGATGAGATGGGGCTGAGTAAAATATCAGGATATTTTCAATATCATATGAACAAATTCTTTAAGCTAAAACTTCACACACACACTCTGGGAACATCAGAGACTTATTTTACATGTGTAAAAAGGGGCTTTATAGGACGCCTTTAAAAAGGTATTACATTTACCTTCATAAAACATGCAAAAACCATCATCATACCCACCTGACAGAGAGTCATATTCTTCATGGTTACTCTCTCATTCGCACATGTGTCTATCTTCCATTAGAATGAGAGCCGACCAGTGCAAATGATGTACCAGAAGAAAAAGTTCCCCTTCAACTACATCCATGAGCAGCGCTTGCAGGTGCTGGAGTTGCCATATGTAAAGGAGGAGCTCAGCATGTTGATCCTTCTTCCTGAGGAAACCCAGGACGGCTCTGACCCTCTTCTGAAGGTCGGCAAGAATTTTTTGTTCTGATCTTGATTGTATTTGGTATCTTGTCTGTTCAGAGACTCACAATATTTGTATGTGTGTGTTTGACAGCTGGAGAGCGGGTTGACAATTGACAAGCTTCATGAATGGACCAAAAGAAACCATATGGACACCCAGACAGACATCAAAGTCCATTTGCCAAAGTTTAAACTGGAGGTTGAGAGCTCCTTAGCAGAGACATTGATGGGGATGGGGATGACTTCTGTGTTCCAGGAGGGAAAGGCTGATCTGACAGGCATGAACAGTTCGGGTGACCTCTTCATTTCAGCGGTGGCCCACAAGGCCTTTGTTGATGTAAATGAAGAAGGCACAGAGGCGGCAGCAGCTACTGCAGTCATGGTGACCAACAGTATGTGTCAAGAAAAGCACTTCATGGCAGATCACCCGTTCTTATTCTACATCAGGCACAACCCCACCAACAGCATCCTCTTCTTTGGCAGATTCAGAGGCCCATCTTAAATTTGTGATGTCTGTCTAACACCAAAATATAAACAAATGTTATTATTAAACCATTTACATTTTGTGTGTTCTGTTTATTAAGAGAAAGACACGTCCTGTATGGCTAGGTGGTGTCACGTAGATGCGGTCACTTGATGTTAATCTTCAACCACTCTGCAAGGTCATGTAAATGATATGGATTAAGACTGTCTGTACTCAGTCTTCCCCTTAACTGGAGGTGCTCTATGAAACCCTCTCTGTAGTGTTTAGGGAGTTTACTAAGCAGCCTGTCAACATGTACAGGTAAGCTCTCTTCCTTGTGGTCCCTCCAGAGATGTAAGCATACCCACCAAAAGATCAACGTTAAGAGCAAAGGTCTAGAATGCTTTCGAATCTTTAGCCATGATATCTGCTGAGTTCATTAGAGCCGCAACCTCACTTTGCGCTAGCTGGTGTGGTTGGCTGTATTGGCGCTGCAGAGCTGCCATAGCTTCTGTGTAAGGTGCAGGATGGTGACGGCACGCTTGGGCTATCAGTCTTGCTTCATCAAGGACCAACTGCTCCTTCAGCACATGATATTTGTAGTGTTCTGTGAACTCAGTGTAGGGGTTCAGCAGATTTTCGAGGGCTATCTTCAGATCTGTGAACTCTCTTTCACTGTCATTCACAAGTTTTGGCAGTGATGGGGCTGGGGCTGGGGTACTGGACGTGCATGTGATGGCGGAAACAGCACAGTGTGTGCCGCTGGAGAAGGAGTTCTGCAGGTGTATAATATGACTTTGATGCTCCAAACCACTGAATCGACTGAATCGATTTGTGTGGGCGTGCTGTGCACCATATGAGTCCTGAATGCTGGGAGAGGTCCCTGGATACCTCAAGGCCAGTGTTGGGAATAACGGCGTTATAGATAAACGGCGTTACTAACGGAATTATTGTTTTCAGTAACGAGTAATCAAACGAATTAATGTTTCTCCCGTTACAACGGCGTTAGCGTTACTGAGAAAAAAAATGCAGCGTTACTATAATTGAGCTCACTGAAGCGGTTTTCAGTCGTCAGTCGGACCTGCAACGTGTGTGTGTGTGTGTGTGTGTGCGCGCCAGCCATGCGTGTTGGGGGGTGGGTTGGGTGGTACACATAACTGATGATGATTGGTGGGTGGGAGACAAGGTTGAGGTTGATAGGTTGAGTTCACACACACACACACACACGCATATGCAAAGTCACACACGACCAGGAGGAGTAAGAGCGATGGAGTAAGAGCAATTTGAAGTCCAACGACTTCAAAGGTATATTTCGCAAACTGGAAGTATAAGTGCTACTCTTCCCTCGTTGAGTCAAAGTCAAAGAGTCAAAGTCAAAGTCAAAGTAAAAACCCAGCTCCACTACCAGAGGAGTCGTATAGTACTGATAATATTTACACAATATTTACATTTTAGTAGGTCTAATGATAATATTTACAATAATGTATTGAATTTGATAGGTGTCTCTCACATTGTCCCACAGCAATAGTGTAGCCTACATTAATGTACGTTTTATGTACTGATCTCTAACTTCTTCGTTTCAGTAAATGAACCGATCACACTGCACATAGCCTACCTCTGCTTAGCCATGATCTCTAACGGTGGTCGAAAGCTGATGATGTAACTCCAGGTGGGCTCGCCCCCACGCAATAATGATTGGCCGATTGATAAGCTTAAATCTGATTGGCTAAAGAGTACGACTGATCCGGGTGGGAGGAGAGCGTTTCAAAGTCTCAAAAACACAAATCCAAAGCAATTCACACATGAATGACGATTTGCACATTCACATTACAGGATAAACGTGTAAATTTGAAACATTCAAAAGTTTTTGTGCACAGTTTTAAATCTACGAATTGTGTTTTGCATTTGTGAAATGTCTTTTATGAATATATATAATTTTAATTTGCACACGTGAATTTGGTTTTATGCATGTGAAATTTTATGCATGTGCATCTTGTTTTTTGCGTGAATTATTAATGAGACTAATCTGTCTCCATAGTCAAACCGCCAAACTGCTGAAATCACGTGACTTTGCGATTCAAACCGCTGAATCGACTCACTGATTCATAACACTTCGAAGCTTCATGATGCGGTGTTTTGAAATCGGTCATCGCTATACAATTCGTTATTTAGGGTATTTTTGCGCACAAAAACTATTCTCGTCGCTTCATAAAGTTATTGTAGAGCCACTGTAGTGAGATGGACTTTGTAACGATGTCTTTAGAACCTTTTATGGGTCTTGAGAGTGTGCAGTGCATTGTGCCAATGGAGGCCTTTCTGAGCCATCGGATTTCAACTAAAATATCTTCATTTGTGTTCCGAAGATGAACGTCTTACGGGTGTCGAACAACATGAGGGTAAGTAATTAATGACAGAACTTTCATTTTTGGGTGAACTAACCCTTTAATTGTGTTCAGTCAATCTATGAAGTCGAAGTGAAAAATCCATGTTGGATGAACAAGTCCTACGTCCGAAAAACTGTATACGCATGCGCAAAATGCGCTTGAGGAAAACCTTTCGTGTGTTTTCAAATGCCAGCAGACTGCAGAGCCAAACCAGAAAAATAATGCAATAATGCACAGTCATTTGTGTGATATATGCACCATGCGACTTTTGAAAACTGTGCTGTTAGATTGCATTTGCCGTCGGCCTCTTTCAGGGCTTATTGCCTTTTAATATCAAACCCGTCAAGCTCGTGTTTTCTTATTCGTCCATTCATTCGTCTCATCCTCATTATATAATGAAGTAACTTCTGTTCTGTCACTTGCCAGATGTGATGCAGGGGAACTTAATTAATGTTCGTTTTTATTTTTATTTGCAGGTTTGTAGCCTATGCAGTGCCGCGTTTTCTTCACCACTTTAAGACATCCTGTTATGCAGAAGACTTCTTGAATATTCAGTAAAATATTTTTCCTTATTGAAAATAATGTATTTACAACAAATATCCTGTGTTGGAATTGACTTGTTAATAAAATGTCAACCCTGTTGTCGCTAGTTAATACCACTAACAAGGCTCAAAATAGCCTCGCACTAACACGGTAGCATAATGAGGGTCCCTACATGCAAACCGAAGCATTGAGAGCTTTGTAAGTGTATAAACAGTTTAATAAGAAGATACTTTATAAAGACAGAACATTATGCGTATACAGACAGGAGCCATCTTGGAAAGCCACGAACGCTGTGCTAAATGAGCTGGGCTGCGTTTCTCAAAAGCATCGTAAGCCTAAGTTGATCGTAAAAACGATCGTACGAGTGATCTTAATATTAAGGTCTGTTTCCCAAAAGCATCGTAACTTAAGTAGCACTTGAAAATGATCGTAGATCTACGAGTGCTCTGGGGTAATCTTAAAGCTCAAAGTGTATCGTAAGAAGGCAGAGTTATGAGGTCACCTACAGGACAACCGGCAGATTACACCTTTAACTTTATTCAAGTGCATTGTGATAATACTATAAGGTTTTGATTGTACTTTATTGTATGCTTTTTTTATGAGGGCAGGTAACAAACAAAAAAATTATAAATACATCTGAATTAAATTACAGCAAAAAGAAAAAAAATAATAAAATAAGTAATGTAGGAAATATACTTCAAAGACTGGGAAAAATAGAGATAAACTCAAAAAAATCTGTCAACGACTTGCTGACGTGCACGAAAACCAGCCATGTATTGGACATTTCTTGGTTGGCCAGCATGTGGTCCCATGCCATCTTCGTCGTCCTCCTCCTCCTCCACCACCTCTTCACCTTCTTCTCTGTTAAGTAAGGGCACTCTCATCTGCACCGCAATGTTGTGCAACATAGCTGTAACTATTATTACTGCACAGCACTTTTGTGGAGCAAACAGAAGACCACCGCTGGACTGGTGAATAGCCCAAAAGCGCAGCTTCCACCTCCCTATTGTGCGTTCCACAATACTACGTGCAACACGGTGTGCTTCGTTGAAATATGTGTCCCTGTCATTCATAGGATTAGCCACAGGGGTGAAGAGATATGGCCTAAGTGGGTAACCACTGTCCCCAAGAAGCCTCCACTGTCCCTGTGAGTTTTGTGCCTGCTGACCCACAGATGAATTGGTGAACATGAAGGACTTGGCTCAGGCTCAGGCTCAGGCTCAGGCTCAGTTTGAGTTAACCCTACTGCTCCATGGATGTCAATACCTCCTCTAATGCCATCTGAAGCACTTGTGCCAAGTATTGACAAGGCCTTCTCTTCCTCTGCTGTGAGAAAGGGGGACTCATTGGTCCCACCACCTGTTTTTTTAATTGCAGTCCTCTGCAGTGCCCTCTTGCTTTTTGCCAAGCTTGCAAAATCCTGCCATTTCTTGCGGATCTCTTTACCCGATCTTTTAACCCCCCTGGTTGCTGTTAATTTAGTAGCAATGTCCTCCCAGATGTTTTGTTTCTCTTTGATGCCCTTTAAATCTGTTGAAAATAATATATTTTTTCCGCTCCACCTCCTCTAGAAGGATATTTATTTCATCTTTTTTAAAGGTTTTTTTTTTTGTTCCGCCATTTTGTCAGTGCCTCAGCCTGTAGGTAGTTGCTTTATATAGACGTGTTTTGATCGTAACTTCGCTCGTAGAACGCGCTCTTTAGAGCTAAGATAAATCGTTATTGGGAAACCCGGCCCTGGTTGATAGGAATTAAGTTTGTGAAATCTAATTATGGAAATGCATGAATTATATCTGTTTATTAAAATATATGGTTGACTAACTACAAGGGAAGAAGGTGTCCCATATGAGATTCCAGGTCACAGTTCATCACTTAGCACAGTGTCATTTACATTTATGCATTTAGCAGACGCTTTTATCCAAAAGCGACTTAAAACTCATTTACATTTATGCATTTAGCAGACGCTTTTATCCAAAAGCGACTTAAAACTAGGGCGTACAGGAAGCGATTGGTCATGAAGAGTCGAGTAAGCGCAACAAGTGCCTGAAAAACTGAGACAGTGTACATTGCTCAGTGTAGCACAGGCTAGAGTAGGGAGGGAAAAAAGGGGAAGAAAGAGGAAAATAAAGTTGTTGCTGTTTTTTTAATGAGGTTAAGTGGTCACGGAAGAGCTGAGTTTTTAGTTGACTTTTGAATGTTGTCAATGATTCTGCGTTTCGGATGGCGGTGGGAAGATCGTTCCACCAGCTGGGAACGTTGAATGAGAATGTTCTGGAAAGGGATTTTTTGCCTCTCTGTGATGGTACCACAAGCCGTGGCTCCTTCGCTGAGCGAAGGCTTCTGGTGGGGGTGTGGATTCGTAGAATCGAGTCAAGGTAAGCAGGAGCTGAGCGCGTGGTGGCTCTGTAGGCAAGCGTCAGCGCCTGAAACTTGATGCGAGCAGCGAGTGGTAGCCAGTGCAGGGAGATGAAGAGAGGTGTGACGTGGGTCCTTTTTTGGGCTCGTTGAAGACAAGACCTGCTGCTGCATCTAAAGACACATCTCTCATCTAAAGACACATCTCTCATCTAAAGACACATCTCTCATCTAAAGACACATCTCTCACCTAAAGACACATCTCTTCCAGCAGCACCTGACCAATCAAGAATAGCACTTATCATTCTATTCATTTTCTGTCTGTCTAATTTATAAAAAAAAAAAAAAGTTCTGTCCTGTGTGTTCTGTGCTAGATTAACTGAGACTTGTTACAGCACTTGCATACTGTTGCCCTTGACTGTTCTAGTTGCTTCTATTGCTCTCATTTGTAAGTCGCTTTGGATAAAAGCTTCTGCTAAATTACTTAATGTAATGTAATGTAAGAGGGGAGTCCTGCCAGAAGCGCATTGCAGTAATGTATGTAGGGGGGGGGGGGGGGGGGGGGGCTCCGCTTGAGGCTCGCAGTTTTTGAGAGGGAGTCATCCATTTTTCCCCGTCGCGCTCCCGAAGCCGCACAGGCCTCTCTTGGATCCGAGACCTGGGGTTCGTATATAGAGCTCGAGGATGTGGAGTGCGAGCAGACGGGCCTCGCCCTTTCTCTCCCTCTCTCCCCGAGCATGTGCGCGGGACTCCGCCCGTCAAATTTTCGCACGACTACCTGTGTCCCAGCCCGGAGGTACGCGAGGCGGTTTCATTCTGACTAGATGATGTCGTGTTCACCTCAGCTTCCGACTCTGAGGATTTCGGGCCTGCCTTTAATGACGACGCTCTCCCGCCTAGCGGCCAGGAAGCGTGACCTTCAGCGGCATACGCAGAGCTTGTCGACGTGCTTTCGCACGCTATGGAGAAGCTCGCTATCGAGTGGCCGGACGAACCCCACGAAGCACAATCCTCTCGGCTTGACGAGAGGTTTCTGAGTGGCCCTAATTCCAGGCCAGCGCGGAGGAAGCTGCCATTCTTCAGCGATCTGCACAGCGAGATAACCAGATCCTGGAAGCAGCCTTTCTCAGCCCGCCTGACTAACGCGGCAGCCGCTGACTTCACCAACCTCGTTGGTTCTGTGGAGCAGGGCTATTCCGCCATTCCTGCGGTTGAGGATACACTGGCCATTTATCTCGCTCCATCTTCAGCTCCCTCGTGGAAGTCCCGCCCCCTTCTTCCCACTAAGCCCACTAAATCCTACACGGCAGCTGGTCAGGCTGGCATAGCCCTTCATACCATGACCATCCTCCAAGCCTATCAGGCGGACGTGCTAAAGGAGATGGACGAGGGCGACAGTTTGACACCGGAAGCAGTTAAGGAGCTGTGCAAAGCCACGGATTTGGATTTACGAGCCACGAAGCACACAGCTCGCGCCATAGGGCGTTCAATGGCGGGCGTGGTGGCGCTGAGCCAACCTCACGGAAATCCGTGATAAGGAAAAGGTTTTTCTACTGGACGCTCCGGTTTCAAAGTCTGGTTTATTTGGGGAGGCGGTCAACACGGTGGTTGAGAAGTTTAGAGCCGCTAAATCTCAGTCTGCCTCTTTTAAGCAGTTCATGCCCAGGAGAGCGAGAGACTCCCCTCCCCCTCTCAGTCCAGAGAACGCCCTTCTCACAGAAGGGAATTCACCAGTAGGAGGAGCGACCAGGGTCATCCCTCACCCACCACGATCTGGGGAGCTCGTGGTCGTCCGTTTCCTTGCCAACGTCCTCACAGGCGCATCAACCCAAAGCGGCCCAGCAAACCCTCTGCTCCGGCCACTTCAAGTCGCTCCTGACCCTCCGGTCAGAAAAGGAGAGCTTCAGCTCACTTCCGAGGCTGGGTCAGACCGCGCAAGCATTTCTGCCCGCCTCTCACCAGCTCTCCTTATCCAGCTCTGTTACTTTCGCCGTCCAGCGCGCTTCGAAATACAGAACTGGCCCGACCCACGCCTTTTCTGGCACTGAAGAGACGTTTTTTGCTTTCTCACCTCACGTCTGATTGGCTCACCATCCGCCGCTCGTTCAGACGAAGACACATTCGGTCTTCTTCTGGAATCAGCGAGGCTTATTTTTCCCACTCTGGCCATGACATCTCCCACTCCGCGCCAGGACGCCACATGCTCTCCTTCGCGGATGGCCACGCCTCCCTTCAAGGTTCAGCTCGACACCCTATCTCAGGTATCTCCACCGCACCTCAACACCCCACTTCCTCTTTCACATTTCTCCCACGAGTGGAAGCTTCTGCCAGGGGTATCATCCTGGGTCCTCCAATTCACGCACCCTGGACAGGCATGCGCGCCATCTCCTCCTGTGGGCTCAGGGCAAACTTCTGTCCCTGAGAGCAGTCCATGTACCCAGAGTCTTGAACCTCGCAGCAGAAGAAGTCATCCCAGTGCCGGCTCTGGTTTTCTCTGAGCTCCCCGGCTCCATTGGGGATAGATGCGTTCGCGCATCCATGGCCCAACCTGAAACTCTATGCATTCCTGCCCACCAAACTGATTCCGGCAGTTTTGTGCAGGGTGAGAGAGAGCGTGGTCAGCCTCCTGCTTGTGGCTCCACTCTGGCCTTCCCAGACTTGGTTCTCGGAGATGGTTCTCCTTCTTCCTGATCAGAGAGGACCTATTGTCCAAGCTTCAGGGCAGGATTTGCCATCCTCACCCGGAAATTCTCTTTGGAGGAGGTCTTCTGGAGGATATTTGTGTAGCGGCAGGTTGGTCCTCCCCGCACACTTTTGTGAGGTTCTATAGTTTGGATCTCGACATGGCTCCGGGTTCCAGGCTCTCTGGTATTCTTTGAGCCAGAGATGGCAGCGCTTTAGCTTGACGTGTGTGGTATATCATTCCCATTACGTCATAAAGTGACGCAGCGTCGAGTGAACCTATGAAAGAGAACGTCTCAGGTTACTTGTGTAACCTATGTTCTCTGAGTAGGGAACGAGACACTGCGTCCACTGCCAAGCTTCCACTTCCTGATCTCATACAGAGCAGACGTGCCTTCTATCTGCTCCCCGCTCTGCTTTGGCGCTGATCTTTTTGTCTTTTTTTCTTGACTCCCTGCTTGCTGGACTCCTGAAAATACTGAAATGGAATTAATTAACTGGTCTCTCAGCGCGATTGACAAGATTTTCTCACTGAGGAAAGGTGCTCCGGGAGAACCCACCTGCCCGGACGGGACCTTCCCCGCGGGCTACACGCGGGGCGCCTGGAACAACTGGCAAGGCCTGTGCCTGGAAGTCCTGTCCGTGGAGGATATTGAGGATTTATTCATAATTGGCATTATGATAGTGGGGTTCCTATTTCTCGGCCTTGGGATTGCCCTGACCTATCGTAAAATTGGTAAGACAGCTGCCAGTAAATTCACCCAGCCGCTGTCTGTGGAAATTAAAGAGTGCTTCGTGGATGTGTGTGACCGACTGAAGGTATTAGATCAAAGAATGACATTGATTGAGGATCTGTATCGTAACATCTCAGCCCGGACTGCGGAGACGCAGGGAAGAGTGGGCTCCAAGGGGGGTCAGGCTAGTGAACTGCTACGCAGTATGTCTGGTCTGACCGTGAAATTGGATGAAATGTCCAGGTCCATTCATGAACCGGACGCTCGCCACTGACGCTGAGGATCAGAACGGATTGATTGATTATGGTCTGGAAAATTACCGAAGATCAGCTAAATGGATTAAGATATTTTCCCTCATCCCAACGTCCAGCTTGTCCCTATCTCTCGGTTGGGAGGTCCGCTATCTTGCTTTCGTTCCCTGTGCACGGCCATATCTCCTTTCAAGGACAAGCCACAGAACTGAACTTTGAAAACATCTTAAGTTATGGCTAACATTCTCACACAACACAGGAAGCTTCAAGACTCTTACTCGCATCACACACACCTCACCCCATCCCTGCCCCCATCCAACCGTCTGCCTCCCCTTTCCTCCTTCCTATCTCCCTTACTATTTCCAACAAAAAATCCCATCACGTGACCACGTGTACTGTGTGTACTATGTATGTAATGTTTGCATGTATGCTTAGCAATCTGCATTTCTTTATTTCCGGAGAGCGTGTGGCGGCGCTTTAAATAGCTGCGGCTCGGAGGCTTGCTCCAAACTTCATTTCGTTGCATTGTACTTGTACATGTGTAATGACAATAAACTTGAATCTCATCTCATCTCAAAGCTCCTCGCGCTGCTGACAGGCCTTCCTTTTCGGCAGAGAAATCTGAGGAGCAGATGGCGCGCGCGCCAGTATAAGGTTGCGACATAAGAGCGTCGGGGCAATGAATTGGCGTGATTCTATAAGGGCTTCAGACATTCTGCACACCCAGAGGACGTTCCCATTATGTCATAAAGTGACGCAGTCGATTCATGATTCGGATTGCTGAAATTTGCCGATTCAAACCGCTGAATCAACTTGCTGATTCATAACGCTTCGAAGCTTCATGATGTCTTGTTTTGAAATCGTCATCACTATGTAAGTCGTTATTTAGGGTTTTTTTGCGCACAAAAACTATTATCGCCGATTCATAAAGTTATTGTAGAACCACTGTAGTGAGATGGACTTTGTAACGACGTCTTTAATACCTTTTAAGGGTCTTGAGAGTGAACCGTGCCATTGTGTCAATGGAGGCCTTTCAGAGCCATCGGATTTCAACTAAAATATCTTCATTTCTGTTCTGAAGATGAACGGAGGTCTTACGGGTGTCGAACGACATGAGGGTAAGTAATTAATGACAGATTTTTCATTTTTGGGTGAACTAACCCTTTAATGAACGAATGACTCGAGACTGGTGAACTAATCAATTCTGTTTCCTGTACAGAACATATGGGATGTTGCGCATGCACAGTCAACACAAAATGAACGAATCGCTCTCTGAGACAACCCATTGTTCTCGAGTCATATTAAAAATTCGTTCAAAATGAACGAATCGTTCATGAATGACACATCACTAATTAATATTATAAAGCGACGATAATATTTTTGGTGCGCCTAAAACTAAACGACTTACAGTGGGGCAAAAAAGTATTTAGTCAGCCACCAATTGTGCAAGTTCTCCCACTTAAAAAGATGAGAGAGGCCTGTAATTTTCATCATAGGTACACTTCAACTATGAGAGACAGAATGAGGAAAATCCAAAAAAATCACGTCTGATTTTTAAAGAATTTATTTGCAAATTATGATGGAAAATAAGTATTTGGTCAATGCCAACAAAGGGTATATAACAAAGTATTGAGATTAACTTTTGTTAATGACAGAGGTCAAACGTTTTCTGCAAATCTCCACAAGGTTTTTACACACTGTTGCTGGTAGTTTGGCCCATTCCTCCATGCAGATCTCCTCTAGAGCAGTGATGGGGCTGTCGCTGGGCAACACGGATTTTCAACTCCCTCCAAAGATTTTCTATGGGGTTGAGATCTGAAGACTGGCTAGGCCACTCCAGGACCTTTAAATGCTTCTTACAAAGCCACTCCTTTGTTACCTGGGCGGTGTGTTTGGGATCATTGTCATGCTTAAAGACCCAGCCACGTTTCATCTTCAATGCCCTTGCTGATGGAAGGAGGTTTTTACTCAAAATCTCACGATACATGGCCCCATTCATTCTTTCCTTTACACGGATCAGTCGTCCTGGTCCCTTTGCAGAAAAACAGCCCCAAAGCGTGATGTTTCCACCCCCATGCTTCACAGTAGGTGTGGTGTTCTTTGGATGCAGCTCAGCATTCTTTCTCCTCCAAACACGACAAGTTGAGTTTTTACCAAAAAGTTACATTTTGGTTTCATCTCCCAATCCTCTTCTGGATCATCCAAATGCTCTCTAGCAAACTTCAGACGGGCCCAGACATGTACTGGCTTAAGCAGGGGGACACGTCTGGCACTGCAGGATTTGAGTCCCTGGTGGCTTAGTGTGTTACTGATGGTAGCCTTTGTTGCTTTGGTCCCAGCTCTCTGCAGGTCATTCACTAGGTCCCCCGTGTGGTTCTGGGATTTTTGCTCACCGTTCTTGTGATCATTTTGACCCCACGGGGTGAGATCTTGCGTGGAGCCCCAGATCGAGGGAGATTATCAGTGGTCTTGTATGTCTTCCATTTTCGAATAATTGCTCCAACAGTTGATTTCTTCACACCAAGCTGCTTACCTATTGCAGATTCAGTTTCCCCAGCCTGGTGCAGGTCTACAATTTTGTTTCTGGTGTCCTTTGACAGCTCTTTGGTCTTGGCCATAATGGAGTTGGGAGTCTGACTGTTTGAGGTTGTGGACAGGTGTCTTTTATACTGATAACGAGTTCAAACAGGTGCCATTAATACAGGTAACGAGTGGAGGACAGAGGAGCCTCTTAAAGAAGAAGTTACAGGTCTGTGAGAGCCAGAAGTCTTGCTTTTTTGTAGTTGCCCAAATACTTATTTTCCAGCATAATAAATTAGTTAAAAATCAGACAATGTGATTTTCTGGATTTTTTTTCTCATACTGTCTCTCATTGTTGAAGTGTACCTATGATGAGAATTACAGGCCTCTCTCATCTTTTTAAGTGGGAGAACTTGCACAATTGGTGCCTGACTAAATACTTTTTTCCCCCCACTGTATATAATGATAACCGATTTCAAAACACTGCTTCATGAAGCTTCGGAGTGTATCGAATCAGCGAGTCGAATCATGATTTGGATCATGTGTCAAACCGCCAAACTGCTGTAATCAAGTGACTTTGGTGCTCCAAACCACTGAATCGACTGAATCGATTGGTGTGGGCGTGCTGTACACCATATAAGTCCTGAATGCTGGGAGAGGTCCCTGGATACCCCAAGGCATGAAGTGAGTGGATCCAGTAACAGGATGGCTGAAACTGCAGTAGCTTTGGCCTAATGACGGGTGGTGAGTAAGCTTGAACCTGTTCCATTCGCTCAGAGAAGGGAGAAACAGTGCCACTACTTAATGACTCTGGCTGGCTGTTATATCTGTGATGTGGTACTGGACATGTGTAACGGGAAGAGGAAGGAGATCTCATAACATTTAGCTGCTCCACTAGACCACTGAGTCTAGCGTCTATACTGTCCCCATGACTATGGCAGGACCTGGTCCATACAGCAGAGATGATAACTCATGCCAAGTCGGCTGTACCCCAGTCGAGGTGGGCTCGGCCTGCCCACTGAGGGTCAGTGGTGCCGCTGCATGGTCCATCTTTGGCTGCTGATATGGCTCGTAAGGCCCAGTAACTGGCAGAAGGGACCGCCACTTCAGGCTCACTTTCGGACCCCCATCATATATTAAACTTGCCTGATCATTAATAGAATAATAATATTATTACAATACATAAGTAAAATACGAAGTATGAATGATCAAAACATAGGGATGAGCAAAATGCCTGCAGAATGCCAAATCTGTCCCCTGTAGATCAGCCTTTATGTGGGCTGTCTCAACTTTCAACCTTGCACAATACTACTTTGATACATTTTGATTAGGGGTGTGCGATAATTAAACAATATTTTGCTGAGTGTGTTATTGTGCTGCTTGGCAGGTTTAGGACTGCTGTGGACAGCTGACTCCTAAAGTTGTTTGACCTGTGTGGTGGTCAGTTCACAGCAGTGACAGAAATGATCTTTTCCAATACGTCTCGATTGATTTTTTTTTTTGATTTACCTTTTATAATTGTATTTTTAAACCTAATCAATGTCAATTTAATAATGTAATCAAATTTAATTATAATAATAATACACAATAGGGCTGTTACCAATCAAATTAAATAACAAAATTGAGGAAACACTGAATCTGAAGTGGCATTCAGCTGCAGTTACAAATACATAATATTTAGATTTTTTTAAACATTTTTGCACAAAAGTATTGTGCATTATCAAATTTTTTGTTAAATGTATTACATAGTATGCGATCATTTTCAATAAAAAATTGTGTTCATTTCAAGTCAATATTTGTATACATGATCTTTGTGTTGTGGTGCTTCCTCTTAATAAACAGAACACACAAAATGTAAATGGTTTAATAATAACATTTGTTTATATTTTGGTGTTAGACAGACATCACAAATTTAAGATGGGCCTCTGAATCTGCCAAAGAAGAGGATGCTGTTGGTGGGGTTGTGCCTGATGTAGAATAAGAACGGGTGATCTGCCATGAAGTGCTCTTCGCGAAACATACAGAAGGCCACCATGACTGCAGTAGCTGCTGCCGCCTCTGTGCCTTCTTCATTTACATCAACAAACGCCTTGTGGGCCACCGCTGAAACGAAGAGGCCACCCGAACTGTTCATGCCTGTCAGATCAGCCTTTCCATCCTGGAACACAGAAGTCATCCCCATCCCCATCAATGTCTCAGCTAAGGAGCTCTCAACCTCCAGTTTAAACTTTGGCAAATGGACTATGATGTCTGTCTGGGCGTCCATATTGTTTCTGTTGGTCCATTCATGAAGCTTGTCAAGGGTCAACCCGCTCTCCAGCTGTCAAACACACACATACAAATATTGTGAGTCTCTGAACAGACAAGATACCAAATACAATCAAGATCAGAACAAAAACTTCTTGCAGACCTTCAGAAGAGGGTCAGAGCCGTCCTGGGTTTCCTCAGGAAGAAGGATCAACATGCTGAGCTCCTCCTTTACATATGGCAACTCCAGCACCTGCAAGCGCTGCTCATGGATGTAGTTGAAGGGGAACTTTTTCTTCTGGTACATCATTTGCACTGGTCGGCTCTCATTCTAATGGAAGACAGACACATGTGGGAATGAGAGAGTAACCATGAAGAATATGACTCTCGGTCAGGTGGATATGATGTAGGGTTTCTGCAGGTTTTATGAAGGTAAAATTAAGACCTTTTTAAAGGCGTCCTATAAAGCCCCTTTTTACACATGTAAAATAAGTCTCTGATGTCCCCAGAGTGTGTGTGTGAAGTTTTAGCTTAGAGGATTTGTTCACTTGAAATTGAAAATTTTCCTTTGAAACTGCATTGATTTGCACCTTCAACCGTTGGTGGCCATTGAAGTCCATTATGTGGAAAGAAATCCTGTAATGTTTTCCTCAAAAAACGTATTTTATTTTCGACTGAAGAAAGACATGAACATCTTGGATGAGATGGGAGTGAGTTAATTATCAGGAAATTTTAAAATACCCCACAGATCAATTTTTATAGCATGTTAAAGTTGTCAGTTCCCTTTCGAGGGAACTCGCGCTGCGTCGATGACGCTCTGGGAACGCCCCTGCGTGATTGCGTCTGAAGCACGTATGTCAACTAGTCCAGAGGTGGGAGAGAATGTCACGGGTGAGTGACGTCATGACCAGGAAAGGATAAAAGCACATCCGGTTTGACCGGCGTTAGCTTCTGTGCCTCAGCAAGCGCTCTATGTTAAAACTGTCTGTCATATTTATTGTTGTCTGTCCTCATCTTTGAAAAGAAAGTTACTATGGCGAATGATTCATTCAAGTTGTGTGTTCCTCCCTGCCCGCGTTATCTAACGGGTGGGGATACACATGATTTGTGTGTGTTCTGCTTGGGAGCGGACCTTCGAGGGGGCGGACTGCCCACACAGTGAAATGTTTCCCCTCCGCACGCTCCGCTCCCACATTTCACTTTTCGAGGAAAGTGGCCAGGCTTGCGATCCTCAGGATTCCGGCCCCGCTGTTGCTGAGGCAGCACAGAGACGGCAATCTTGAGGATCGCAAATGGATCTCACGGAGGGGATAAAGACGCCCCCCCTTCCCCCCTCTCTTCCTTTACCGGTGGAATCCAGCTCTCTCTTGCTGGAAGCATACCCAGCGGCTTTTTCCACCCGGGGAGAGAGCCCAGTGCTTCAATACTCTAATGCCGAGGAAATAGATGTATTAAGCACTGAGGACGGAAATAAGGGGGAAAAGGATTCGCCACGTCTTTCCCAATCTGCCGCACTCCTGTCAGAAACTGAAGCTTCCGCGCCTCGATCGCCCCCCGGTGGTCGGTCCCAGTATAGCTCCTAAACCCCACCCCTCCATGTATTAGAAGGGACGTGAGACACACTAAACAATTCAATTACACTTCAAATAATTGTTTCCTAAAGATGGTTTCTGTCATTTTAGGCAGTTTTTATTACGATGATTTAATTTCAAGTGTTCGTTTTTTAAATAAGTTTAGTTTTAGCTAGTTATTTGATGCTATAAAAACGGGGGGTGTGACGTCATGATTGACAGCTGAGATTGACGGCTTCTCTGAGTGAAGTTGTCACTGAGGCACTAACAGACTTTTTTGGGGATTTTGGGGAGGAGATTGGAGCTTTAGCTTTAATTTCTACATTTCTATAACTGTTTATTTCACACCAACATAATTAATTGTTCTGCATCTGTGAGAGTGTGGGTGGGCTTTTGATAATCACGCCTCTACTTCCTGCTCTCTACTGCGCAACTCCGGTCCCAAGATCGCTACTGCGCAGACTCGGTCCCAAGATGTCAGCGCCGTGTACGGGCCTACGAAAGCTTCAACTCTGGTCAGCGGAAGTCAATGAAGTCGCATCGTCCATATTTTTTTACGGTCTATGCTCTTTCCCCAGCGTATGAGGAGTTGATGGAGATGATAACTCGTGCCGTGTCTAAATTACATATTGACAGGCCAGCCGAGAAAAGAGGCACTCGTCCCAAAAGCAAGTTAAATGAGTACTTCCTCTCCTCTAATGTGCCACCTCCATCACGGGGCACTGGAATAAACCATATACTTCCTGTTTATTCAGTCCCCAAGCGCATGTGTATTCTGATATCAAGGGACTGAAAGAATATGGTTATGGGGCGTTACCCAGGGCTTGCCAGCTATCGGTCTTCTACTTCGGCATCGTCCCTAAAGGCCCCGGTGCTTCCGACTAAGCCACTCAAAACTACATCTAGCTTAAGAAAAGCATACACAGCAGCAGGTCAGGCAGGAGCTTGTTTACACACATTGGCTATTTTACAGGCTTATCAGGCTGACCTGCTGGGGGATTTGGACAAGAGCGAGGAGGTGGGGCCCGATGAAGTTCGCAAGCTTCGTCAGGCCACAGATTTGTCTCTCAGGGCCCCCAAAGAGACCGCCAGAGCAATCTATGGCAGCACTGGTGGCTACTGAGAGAGAACTTTGGTTGAATCTTTCGGAAATAAAGGATAAAGATTCTTTTCTTCTTGATTCTTCTATTTCTCCCTCTGGCCTCTTTGGCGATTCTGTTAACACGGTCGTTGAAAGGTTTCAAGACCATGATGGCGGTCTTCAAAGCATTGAAGCACTTCCTCCAAGACCTGAGAGACCATCATGTGCTTGTAAGATCAGACAACACATTGGTGGTCTCTTATATAAATCGTCAGTGGGGTCTGCGCTCACGTCCGCTATGCAAACTGGCACACCAGATCCTCCTGTGGTCTCTGGGGAAGATACTCTCTCTGAGGGCAGTGTATATTCCAGGGTACTAGAAAATAGGAGCAGACACCCTGTCGAGGCAGGGGCTGAGGCCGGGGGATTGGAGACTCCATCCAGAGGTGGTGGAGTACATTTGGGAAATTTACGGCCGAACGGAAGTGGACGTGTTTGCGTCTCAGTACACGACGCACTGTCCTCTTTGGTTTTCCCTCACTCATCCAGCCCCATTGGGACTGGATGCTATGGCACAGACATGGCCGAGGTGACGTCTGTACACCTTCCCCCTTGTTCCTCTGCTCCCAGGAGTTCTGGAAAGAGTCTGCCAGGCCGGAACAACCCTACTGCTGGTAGCACCATGCTGGCCGAGCCGGTTCTGGTTCTCAGATCGGATATCTCTCCTCGACGGGCCTCCCCTGGAGATCCCGATCAGGAGAGACCTTCTGTCTCGGGCTGGGGGCACAATTTTTCACCCACACCCAGAGATTTGGAACCTGTGAGTTTGGCCTCTCATAGAGGGGGCCCAACTCATAGAGGCTGGTCTCTCAACTGAGAGAGTTGTAGAGACCATACTACATTACAGAGCTCCAGCTACGAGGAAGCTTTATGCCTTGAAATGGAAAGTATTCACTACTTGGTGTAACGAGCGTCAGTTGGATTCGGTTAACTGCCGAATTGGTACAGTACTTGAGTTCTTGCAAGATCGCTTTTCAGCAAGGTTATCCCGTTCTACCCTGAAGGTATATGTGGCGGCCATTGTGGCTTACCATGCCCCTGTGGGTAATACATCTCTGGGGAGAGATCCTCTGATTATTCGCTTCCTTCGCGGCGAGCACTGGACACTTATGTCCACAGATCTGCCCTGTGGAGTAAATCCGATCAGCTGTTTGGAGTGCCTAAGAAAGGTCTTCCAGCCTCCAAGCAGACAGTTAGCCCCCCCCCCCCCCCCCCCCCCCAAAGCTGTAAACCTAGGGGAAACACTGTTATCGTTCCCAAAGCGTCATCGACGCAGCACGAGTTCACTCGGCCATACTTCCGGCATCCCTTTGATCGACTTACTTTAGGTAATCGAAGCTAACGCGGTCAAACAGGTTGTGCTTTGCTTTTATTCTTTCCTGGTCATGACGTCACCCGCCTGTGACGTTCTCTCCCACCATTGGACTAGTTGACTAGTAGTGACATACGTGCTTCAGACGCAATCACACAGGGGAGCTCCCAAAGCATCATCGATGCAGCGTCTTGTTCCCTTCTTAGGGAACTATGGTTACAGTCGTAACCTGAGACGTTTTTGAGGGTGAGCAAAAACGCTCTGTTTTTGTGTATGCCCCTTTAAATACAAATGAACTGCTGCTCCCAGCCCCTTTTCATGAAGAGGGCGGAGCTTCAAGAGCTCATGTTAGCAGCTCCGATTACCTCACGCAGACACGCACTGAAAATGTCAGAAACTGTTCAGTCTCTTATATTCAAACCGCAGTCGGACAATGAAGTAGAGACTCAAGAAGAAGTGACAACATGTAGAATGCAACTTACGCCGAAAGTGTATCGCCTCTCGCAGTTCAAAATGCTTACGCTACGTCAGACGTCAATAAGTGGTCTGGCGGACGCTAGATATTTTACTTTGTACCATGTTAAATATGTGAAATAAGAATCGCACCTGGTTGATCTTAAATGGCATTTCTTTGGTCTCTTGAGCATTAAATTTCTGCAGCCAGTTCCCTTTGAAGTAGATGGCATTAACCAGAGCCAATCGGGTCATCCCAGTCACCATTCCCGGCTTGAGAAGATCTTTGATTTTATCTGAAAAACACAAGTTTATGTTTCTGACTTCACATCTGTGGCTTTAAAAAAAGGTTTTCTATCAACAGATGATTGTTTTATCTGAAATATAAGTGTATATGGAAGTGTTGTTCTCACTCTCCGTCTGCTCCTCCACCCATGTGTTAATGAGCTTTCGTGAGTCCTCAGTCGCTCTAATGAAGTCCACAGGCTGAAGGTCAGCGTGGTACAGCTTCAGCGTGGACTCCAGATACTCCTGCAGCACAAAATAAAGCCACCGTCTCACAGCACACAGAGAGCATCAACATGTCTCATTATTACAGGCCCAATGGACTCACGGGTAAGAAGCTGAAGGTTTTCTCTCCATAGATGCGGTTGGCCAGTTTGAGGATGTAGGAGGCCGATGGACTGTTGATCGATGAGGTGAGGGACTCAAAATGAGAGTGGACATCTGAGACAGAACTGAAGGACAAAACCTGCACAGGGCAAGAGAAGTTCTCCTTTGTCAGCATATTATAATTTAATGTAGTCTATATCAGGGGTTTTCAAACTTTTTGTGTGTGTGGACCACTAGTTGTAATCAAGAAATTTCGCGGACCACCTCATAATAATAAAATTATGTCTACACACAGACCTACCTGAATTAATCCGCACCTCTAAATAGGCTTACTAGCACTAAAACTATAACTGGTCATCACATCAGTACAACAGGCTTGTTAAAAGAAAGTTTACTGTATACAACGGCTGCCACATATTTATTTTATTTATTTACTCAAGTGCATAATCGGGTTCATTTAAACAACGGGCTTATTTTGCAATGGAGTGTGAAATCTATACAGTAATAAGAACACTTGGATATAGTCAACATTTCAAAACCTTTGGCAAATTTAGGGAATTATTAGAGTTATTATTTAAAGTTTACAAGTCCTCAAAAAGTGAGGCACTGAACTTGAACGTCACGGCCGAGCGCCACTAGCCTATTTTAGTAATCACACAATAACATGACAATTTAATTTAAATTTTATATCAATATAGGTCTACATATTCTTTTTACTTTTTATTTTTATGGGAATTTCCTGGTAAAATGAAGGTAAAAAAAAAAAGTATTTTGCCTTTCCACGGACCACCTGCAGTACCCTCACGGACCACTAGTGGTCCGCGGACAACAGTTTGGGAATGGCTGGTCTATATGACAGACTTGTGCTGCACATGTTGCTCTGAACCGTATTTTCCCTACTAAAAAAGGCTGTATTATGCATGCCAGGCCAGAAGTTAATGATGGGAGAAACAAAGTTTTTTAAAGCTTTGAAGCAATTGCTTCGCAAAATTAGATGTTTTGAAGAGTTGGAAACGCCACACGCTGGCGACGCCTGCTGGTCAGAACAGTGTAAATGCAGCATAAACTCATGCCAAACATGCATAAAAACACCTTTTACAAACACATTGCAAATGTTTTATTGAAAGTATAATCTATTGGGGCGGCAGTGGCTCAGTGGTTCATGTAGGTTGTCTACAAACCGGAAGGTTGGTGGTTCGATCCCCGGTTCCACCTGACCAAGTGTCGAGGTGTCCATGAGCAAGACACCTAACCCCAGCAGCTCCCGACGAGCTGGATGGCGCCTTGCATGGCTGACACCGCCGTCGGTGTATGAATGAGTGTGTGAATGGGTGAATGTGAGGCAAAATGTAAAGCGCTTTGGATGGCCGTAGGTCTGTTAAAAGCGCTATATAAATGCAGTCCATTTACCATTTACCATCAGATGCAATTAACTCATCAAATACCATTAAATATAAAGTGTCTGTAAAATATGTATTCTTTTATCAAATTTCAGGGCTTGTTTTGTTAGTTCTCTCAGCTAAACAGAGACTATTAACTACTATTATTCCTTTTAATTATACAAATACTTCATTAAAACATCTACAAATGTATAAGCGCATGACGACCCATCGCGTTTTTGTTGTTTACATGGAGACGGTAAAGACATCGTTTTCAAAACCTTGCGCTTTGAAACACATTATCCAAAGCTTGCGTTTTCAGGCACCAAAAACGCAGTTGTCGTGTAAATGAACGGCCAAAAGGCATTAAAAGTTTTCCGTTATCAGTTGAAAACAGTGTCGTGTAAACATGCCCTAAAAGAGTCACTGTTGGAGAGCAAGAGGGCAGCTGTGATCGTTTGTTTACATACTTCACCTCTCCCTTCCTCTCTCTGAGTCAGTCGCTTGCTAGTTATCACAATCTGCAGGCACTCTTTGGCTAATGAAATGTTCTGCTGTGTCTAATCAATAAAAGTTAATGCTTTGCATTCATTATTTCTAAGCAAATTCAACAACTAAAACAAAACAAAACCATCTTATTAATGACGTGCAGCAGACACTACAGTGTTCACGTAAAGTCCTTATATTATCCAGTTAATATGTAACTGCAGTGGCTAGTTCCTACCAAATACTGCTACCATGACTTTAGTAGCTTATGGGCTAGATTTACTAACAGCTTGCGCCAACGCAAAACCTTATTTTGGCGTTAAAAAACTACTGTGAGGACTGACTAAAGACAGGCGGTGAAACATTAGCTCTGAAAAGGCGTGGACAGGGTTATTTCTGTGGCTGATCTTATGCATTTGTAGGAGTTTCTCTTTCAGACACAGTATTTATATGAAGAGAGTATTCAAATGAATCCTGCAAGGCAATTTAATAAGGTTTGCGCTCGTCAATTTACTGGTGTTTGTGTCATTATTTACCACCCCAAAAAAAGCACATCTTAAACCAGACGCTAACTGGTAGATTTATGGAATCTACCAGTTAAACATTATGGAAATGTTAAACCTTATGGAAATGAACCGACTGCGTCTGGGTTCTTTCATTTGTGTGTCGTCAATAAATCATAAGCTGAACTTTCCACTCCCATCTGCACTTTTATGGGATTGCGCTCTCATGCTAATTTGCCCTGTTTAGTAAATCTGGCCCTGTACTAGCTATATTTACTGAGAGACAATAGGTTATTCTGAAAGAGAGCACTCTTTGCTTTGTTAGTTGTATTGAAATGTCACATCAACATAATTAATAAACTGAAATGACAGTTAGAAAAATAATTCAAAGAAACTAGGGATGCACGATACATCGGCCATCATATCGGGTGATATGTTCATTTTTAATATTATCATTGGCCGATATATAGTTGATACTTAATGTATTATTTCCTTCAGCTGAGACACTTGAGATACGCACTCTTCACATGATGGTTATGAATTACTTGAAATATGATTGGAATCACTTCAAAAAAGGAAAATACAGTTCAGCACACGTCTGTCATATAGGCTTCATAAAATTATAATGAGAACATCATAATTGTGAGCTTGGCACATGACTTTTAATGGTGAGACTTTAGTTTTTGTAATCAGGCTCTCGAATTATCAGTTATCGTATCAGCCAAACGGTCAAAACTGCCATTATTGTTTCTCAACCGTAAAATGAAAACATTTTTTAAAGAATTCTCAGGCTCTTTGAGGACTAAAGGCGTTTAATCACAAAATCTATCTTAGATGAACTCACTAGGTAACCATTGCACAACTGTGAGCCATTGTTTGAATATGATTAATGCATCTCTACTAAACTCAAACTATGCGCTAGTGTTTACTCTCCTGACATTTGGGCCTCGCCCCATTTCCCATCATTCAGGGTCCCATCACTTCCTGGTTATAGGATTTCCCATCACAGATTTTAAGTGTGTAATGTAGCCTACTTAGATTCACAGTAACAAAACTTCATTGGAAACCCTGCTCGTTCTCCTGACTCCTATACATCACCTTCGCCATTTCTTTGGCTGTGTCTCCTCGGGCTCCCAAGTAGACCATAGCGAGCGCGGCGCTGACGCTCAGCGGGGAAAAGAACATGTTTCCCTCCGCGTTGCTCGCGCTCAGAGCCCGATAGAGATCCAGAGCGAAGAGACTGTTAGCACGAGCGAGATCCTCCATGACTGTTGACACTGCAAAAAGAGCCCAAGCATTATGAGAGCACCATTTCACTCATGCGCAGAAGTTTGATTCGCGCGTAAGATCCTATACAGGAAGAAACAAAACTACAGTTCCGTGCACGTGTGTGTATAGATTAAGTACTTACATTTTATTAAAGATGCTTGTCCCAAACGTACGTCTGTGTGAGAGAGAAATCTGCGCCAGAGTCATGCGATATAAACCATCAGAAACGCCCATAAGCAGAACAGGTGAGTCAGTCTCACATCCCACGCCCTTTTATTACCTTCTTTTCATATGCTTCCCTTATTTTACTGCATCATGTCCAGCTAAGTTCAAAAGTGAGTCCAACATTTGTTGGAATAGAGTGCTTTTTTTGGATAGAGAGAGAGAGAGAGAGAGAGAGAGAGAGAGAGAGAGAGAGAGAGAGAGAGAGAGAGAGAGAGAGAGAGAGAGAGATAGCTAGGACAATAGCAAACAGACTTTGTTTTGTCAGCAACACAACGCAGATGCATCCGATGAATGTGACATGACAGCTCTGGACTAATCAGCTGGACTTTGTGTATAAAGGGTGAATCACACTGTTGGGTCAGAGGCAATAAAACCATCAAAGGCCTTTCACAATAGGGCTGTGTCGTCAGAAACGCTCCTTCCGTTCGTGTTTTTCTATAAATGTAGCCTTTGTTTTTATTGATCTATTGGGCATTGATTATTGATTTATTCAGGAGACCCGAGGTTTCTAACAGTTAAGAGATAACACCAGTCATTTGGCATGATAAGGAATTATGAATGAAAGAGTTGTCACTATCATGTCACTATCACTATATTGCACATTAAGTGCTAGATTGAGCAATCCACTGAAAATTGGACGTTGTTCTGTTAACTTAAGGTTGGCCCGACACACACACACGTTGGGTTTCCATGGGGACTTTCCCTAGACATAATTCTTTTTATACTGTACAAATTATATATTCTCTCCCCTTACACTAATCCTACCCCTAAACCTACCCATCACACACAACTTTCTGCATTTTTACATTTTCAAAAAACATAATCGAATATGATTTATACGCTGTTTTCCTCAGGGGGACCAAAAATGTCCCACAATGTATGGAATACCTGAACCACACTATGGAAAATTAATCACTGCACACACACACACACACTCACTCACTCACTCACTCACTCACTCACTCACTCACTCACTCACTCACTCACTCACTCACTCACTCACTCACTCACTCACTCACTCACACACACACTCACAGGCAGAAATCATTATGATATGCTGATTTGTTACTCTAGAAATTTGCATTATAATTGTCTTTCACTTTTTAATGTGACCTTGATGAAAAAAACCCTATACATTTCTATTACATTTTTTAAAATCTTACATTATTCAGCAATTATAAGAGCTGAGTAAGAGTATTGTACTGTACATTTATACACATATATTTATTTAGCAAATACTGAACAGAATCCTTTGGGACTCGACAACAGCACATATTACAGAATTACAAGGGATAGTGTAGGAAGATAAATCACAAGGGATAGTCCAACCACACATGAAACCTCTGTCAGCTCTCAGATTTCATTCGTTGTTCCGCTTATTTGAACCAATAAGCTCCATTTCACAAAACTCCACACACAAAACCACAAAACATGCACACAAGTTGCAAAACGTCACATCTCTTGCAAAAGGAAACACTTGCAACACTTCATTTAAGTCTTCTACAAATTATGTTTTTGTATAGTCAAGTCAAGTCAACTTTATTTATATAGCGCTTTTAACAATGTAGATTGTTTCAAAGCAGCTTTACAGTGTTAAACAGGAAAATAATGCAGCATAATTTTATTCAGCTGTATAGCCATTCTGGAAAAAACGCTGATGTCATCAGTTCATTTCAATTATCATACAGTGACAGTGTGGGCTTTAGATCAATAATTTGATCAGTAATTTAGTTTAAATGGTTAATTTAGTTTATTAATTAGATTTATTTCAATGTTTAGTTGAAAAATTGAGTGTCCCCAACTGAGCACGCCAAGCCAGAGGCAACAGTGGCAAGGAAACCAAAACCCCATTAGGTGACCTAATGGAGAAAATTAAACCTTGGGAGAAACCAGGCTCAGTCGGGGTGCCAGTTCTCCTCTGGCCAATTAACAAACAGCGTATTATTATTATTATTATTCTGGCAGCTTTACAGCTCAGAGGTCATAATAGATCGGAATATTCGAGGGACCGGGGGCAACATGCTGGAGACGGGTTTATTGAGGATGATGTTGATTAAATAATTATTAAAGTGCAATATTCGAATGATCGGAGGCAACACGCTGGAGACGGGTTTATTGAGGATGAATTATCGATTTAAGTATTATTTAATTGTAATATTCGAACAATCTGAGTCAACACGCCGGAGACGGGTTTATTGAGATGCCGTGTCGATGAGGCAGTTGCAGGGGGCGTCTAATCACGGCCTCTGCAGACACTTCGGGGTCCTGTGTTGGTCTTCTCTGGGCGCAGGTCCACCATCTGAACTGGATATGGCCCGGATCCGGCTGACTGCAGTAAACCTCGGGATAAAACAGAGAGACTATCATTAGCGTAGATGCCATTCTTCTGATGATGTAACGAGTACATCAGGTGTTATGGGAAGTGTTCCCGGTTCCGGCTGACCTAGTTAATGCAGCCTAACAATCATTTCATTGAAAAAGTGTTTTATGTGAATGCCACAGTAAAGAGATGTGTTTTTAGTCTAGATTTAAACTGACAGAGTGTGTCTGCTTCCCGAACAATGTTAGGAAGACTGTTCCAGAGTTTCGGAGCTAAATAGGAAAAGGATCGACCGCCTGCAGTTGATTTGGATATTCTCGGTATTATCAACTGGCCAGAATTTTGAGACCGCAGTAGACGTGATGGAGTATAATATGTTAAGAGCTCGCTCAAATATTGGGGAGCTAAACCATTTAGTGCTTTGTAAGTAATAAGTAAGATTTTAAAATGTATGCGATGTTTAATAGGCAGCCAGTGCAGTGTTGACAGAACTGGGCTAATATGGTCATACTTCCTGGTTCTAGTAAGAACTCGAGCTGCTGCGTTTTGGACCAGCTGGAGTTTATTTATTAAGCGAGCAGGGCAACCACCCAGTAGAGCATTACAATAATCTAGCCTTGAGGTCATGAACGCATGAACTAACTGTTCAGCATTTTGCATTGAGAGCATGTGCCGTAATTTAGATATATTTTTAAGATGGTAGAAAGCAGTTTTACAGATGCTAGAAACGTGGCTTTCAAACGAAAGATTGGTATCAAAGAGCACACCCAGGTTCCTCACTGACGACGAGGACTTGACAGAACAGCCATCAAATGTTAGACAGTATTCTAGGCTACTAGTTGTGGAGCTTTTTTGTCCAATAATTAAAAATTCTGTTTTTTCTGAATTGAGTTGCAGGAAATTACCAGTCATCCAATGTTTTATATCAGCTATGCATTCCGTTAATCTTGTGAATTGGTAAGTTTCTTCAGGGCGTGAAGAAATATAGAGCTGAGTATCGTCAGTATAACAATGAAAACTAACGCCATGCTTCCTAATGATATCTCCCAGTGGTAGCATGTACAGGGTGAAGAGTAGCGGTCCTAGCACTGAGCCTTGTGGTACTCCATACTGAACTTGCGATCGGTGTGACATCTCTTCATTTACTACTACAAACTGATAACGGTCGCATAGGTATGATTTAAACCATGATAAAGCAATTCCACTAATACCTACATTATTTTCGAGTCTATTCAAAATAATGTTGTGGTCGATAGTATCAAATGCAGCGCTAAGATCGAGTAACACTAATAGAGAGATACAGCCACGATCGGATGAAATGAGTAAATAATTTGTAACTCTGACGAGAGCAGTCTCAGTGCTATGATACGGTCTAAATCCTGACTGGAAATCCTCACAGATACCATTTCTTTCTAAAAAGGAACATAATTGTGAAGACACTGCCTTTTCAAGTATTTTTGACAGAAAGGGTAGATTTGAGATTGGTCTATAATTGACTAATTCTGTAGGATCAAGTTGCGGTTATTTAATAAAGGGTTTAATAATAGCCAACTTAAAAGTTTTCGGTACATATCCTAATGACAAAGATTAATTAATGATATTAAGAAGAGGATCTATGACCTCTGGTAGCATCTCTTTTAATAGCCTAGTCGGTATAGGGTCGAGCATACATGTTGTCGATTTTGATGATTTAACGAGTTTAGCCAATTCTTCTTCTCCTATAGCAGTGAATGAGTGTAATTTTTCCTCAGTGACACTACAATGCTCTGTCTGATGTGATACTGTAGTAGACGGCTGCATGGTTAACATTTTTTTCCTAATATTATCAATCTTACATGTGAAGAAGTTCATAAAGTCATTACTGCTGTGCTGTTTACAATCATCAGAAGTTGAAGCTTTATTTTTGGTTAATTTAGCCACTGTATCGAATAAATACCTTGGGTTGTGTTTGTTTTCTTCCAAGAGAGTTGAGAAATAAGCAGATCTAGCAGTTTTTACGGCCTTTCTGTATGTGATCATGTGCTCTTTCCACGAATTACGAAATACCTCTAATTTTGTTTTCTTCCAGCTGCGCTCCATTTTTCTGGCTGCTGTTTTAGGGCCCGGGTGTACTTGTTGTACCACGGCGTTGGACTATTTTCTTTAATCTTCTTTAAGCGCAGAGGAGCAACTGTGTCTAAAGTGCTGGAAAAGAGAGAGTCAATAGTATCTGTTGCAACATCGAGTTCTTCTAAGCTATCTGGGATGCTGAGGAGATGATACTGATGAGGGAGATTATTTAAAAAGCAATCTTTAGTAGCGGCTGTGATTGTCCTGCCATTTTTGAAGCGAGGGGGACGGCTTTGCAACCTTAGCTAAATTAAGTATACATGATACTAAGTAATGATCTGAGATGTCATCGCTCTGCTGCAGAATTTCAACGGTATCAACATTTATTCCATGTGACAATATTAGGTCTAAAGTATGATTGTGGCGATGAGTGGCTCCTGACACGTGTTGCCTAACTCCAATAGAGTTTAGTGTGTCTTTAAATGCTAATCCCAATACGTCTTTTCCGTTGTCTACATAGATATTAAAATCACCAACAATTAGTACTTTATCTATGGCCAGTACTAACTCTGATAGAAAATCAGCAAATTCTTTGATAAAGTCTGTATTATGCCCAGGTGGCCTGTATACAGTATAGCTAACACAAATGTTGAACGGGTTTTATCATGTACACTACTTAGCGTTACATAAAGCACCAAAACTATAGTATGTGTGTATAGTAACACTATACACACAAACATCAACTGATCAGCCACATACACACCCAACTACACACAGATGTGGCAAATGTAAAACACTACTCTCTTGTGTCTTTTGCTTGTTCAGTGTGCTGTGAAGTGGACAGGAATTTTTTTTGTGCACAAATACACACTCAGAGTATTTATGCACAACTGATAAACTTTTCAGTTATTGAACTGAACTGAATCAACTCTGAACGGACTTGAGCTGAATAATGAATTTGAACTTGTTACTATTGTGAAGCTGCTTTGAAACAATCTGTATTGTGTAAGGCGCGATAGAAATCAAGGTCACTTGGCTTGTATGCATATTATATTTACAAAATAATCAAATGCAGGGGTGAAAATGTATTTGTTTGATTTCTACGTGATCAAATTAGGTATATTTACACTATAAACGCAAATGCAAGGGGGTAAAAATAAATGATTTCTTTCTGAAAACATGAGTTTTGATAAGTCAAAAATGTATAAGGGTGAGTGTACGACATAATCAGGGAATTATTGTGGCATTTGTTTTCAGTGTTTTCTAAATGAAACACAAGAGCTGTTGGTTTTGAGTGATGTGTCTAATGAAGTTTGTTTAACAAATGCAAACTTGTGGTCCTATCATACACCTGGCATAATGCGACGCAAGTGTTTTTTTGCTAGTTTCAGCCATCTCAGTTTTCATTTTCACGTCCAGCTCCACGTTGTTTAAATATCAAATGCACTGGCGCATCTGTTCACTCATGGGCATCTGGTCTGAAAACCAGGTGTGTTCAGGAGCATTGTTGGAGCGTTGCTGTTTTGAGGAACTGAAAACAACTGCACCATTGACCAACAAAATCTGGCACAGTATTTTTTGTGTTATTTAAAGGGTGTGCGCGTGTAACCCTTCCTGTTCGAACAGCCTGCTCCAAGTGGACCTCGAACCCTGGTTTGCTGGGATGAGAGTCGGACGCTCTAACAAGGAGACTAAAGGCTGCAACCTCTAGTGTCAGTCGCTAGAGCATCTCTTGAGATCAGAGGAGTGAGGTTTACTCGCACAGCAACTACTAGCTGGCCTCCGTTACATTAGTAACATGCGCCTATAGACGTTGCACAACACACATACACTCTGCTTATTACACACACAGGGACGCGCAACAGCACACACACATGCCAAATATTAAAAATAAAAGGATTACAATGTAAAAGATTATTGTTGTGTACTTAAAGATAAAAATGCCCACATGTCATAATGGATAGGGATAGTCATTGCATGTATCAGAATTACCTATTTGCAGTAATGACGAATGACATTGGCTAACTATTTAAAGGTGAACTAAGTAAGATTTTTGCAGTAAAATATCCAGAAACCACTAGGCCAGTGTTATATATTTTGTTCAGCTGAGTAC
>NC_137105.1:49439033-49534033 GCF_949357685.1 Gobio gobio | reverse complement strand
CTAATGCCTGATCTGAGACCAGTGATTTCTGATATGTAATGATTCATGTACAGTCAAATGTTCTTTGTCTGTGTCAGTAAATCAAACCAGTGACTAAACGCTCAACTAAAAGTGATAAACATGGAAGTATATGTTGTCTGAGCTGTAATAACCCCCCCAAAAAAGAGACGCTTTTGGATTATTTTGGTTATAAATTCATTGTTGAAACTGTGTAACTCAGGCCCTGTGTGCTCTAGCACCCTGCAGACAGTTTGGGCTGTTTCCACTAGATTACAGAAAATACTGGAAAAAAGATTTTTCTGGCGATCATGTATGCAAGATTTATTCAAATTAATTTGAAAAGAGGAATACTTTTAAATGTAATTTCCGTCTGCCATCGCAATGCAGCGTGGCATGGAGTCGATCAGTCTGTGGCACTGCTCAGGTGTTATGAGAGCTCAGAAAACACAGTGGACCAACACCAGCAGATGACATGGCACCCCAAACCATCACTGACTGTGGAAACTTTACACTGGACCTCAAGCAACGTGGATTGTGTGGCTCTCCTCTCTTCCTCCAGACTCTGGGACCCTGATTTCCAAAGGAAATGCAACATTTACTTTCATCAGAGAACATAACTTTGGGCCAATCAGCAGCAGTCCAGTACTTTTTGTCTTTAGCCCAGGCGAGACGCTTCTGACGCTGTCTGTTGTTCAAGAGTGGCTTGACACAAGGAATGCGACAGCTGAAACCCATGTCTTGCATACGTCTGTGCGTAGTGACTGTCAAGTCAGCAGTCTTCCCCTTGATTGTGTAGCCTACAGAACTAGACTGAGAGACCATTTAAAGGCCTTTGCAGGTGTTTTGAGTTAATTAGCTGATTAGAGTGTTGCACCAGGTGTCTTCAATATTGAACTTTTTCACAATATTCAAATTTTCTGAGAAACTGAATTTGTGGTTTTCCTTAGTTGTCAGTAATAATCATCAAAATTAAAAGAAATAAACATTTGAAATAAATCAGTCTTTGTGTAATGAATGAATATAATATACCAGTTTCACTTTTTTAATGGAATTAGTGAAATAAATCAACTTTTTGATGATATTCTAATTATATGACCAGCACCTGTATATCTCAGGCCCTGTGTGCTCGAGCACCCTGCAGAAAGGTTTGGCTATTTCCAGCATATGTCAGCAAACACTGAAAAAAATAATTCAATAACACTGGGATATTGCATTTATGCCCCTGTATATTGGTATGGGGGGGTCGGGGGGGTTAAGGGTCCTCCCTTCAGTCAGATCCATTCACATAAATCTTGCATACATGATACAGACAAAATTATTTTTTTCACTATTTTCTGGAATATAATGGAAACCAAACTGCAGGGTGCTAGAACACACAGGGCCTGAATTACACACTTTCAAAACTGAATTTAAAAGAAAAAGCGTCTCTTTTTGGAGGGGGTTATTACAGCTTATACTTACATGTTTATCACTTTTAGCAGTGGTTCATGAAACTTCAAAGGGTTTCCTGTAAAATGACACCAAACTTTTGAATTTAGACCACTGTATGTGGGTATGGGAAGCTTTTCAATTTGGGTAGGACAAATCCAGGCGGAAATCCCCAAAATGGTCCCAGACCTTAAGAGGTTAAGTATTTATGGGGTATTTTTTATGAATTGATGTGTTTTTCAAAATAAGTTTACTGGACATCTTTAGTCTAATATTTAGTTCTTTGTTTGGGTTTGTTGGCTTTTACGGTCATGGAATCTCCCTTGCCCATGCACTGCTTGCCCATGCACTACACACACACACACACACACACACACACATGTCTGGTTCACTATCTTTGTGGGGATTTTCCATTGACTTAATGGTTTTTATACCGTACATACTGTACATTCTATCCCCCTACACTGCCCCTAAACCTACCCATCACAAGAGACATTCTGCATTTTTACATTTTCAAAAAAACATAATTTAGTATCATGTAGTTTATGAATCCATTTACATTGCCATTGACCACTGGCTGGTCCCCACAATGTAAGTGGTCTCAGGTTTTACTATCCTTGTGGGGACATTTGGTCCCCACAATGTAATATAAACAAACACACACACACACACACACACACACACACACACACACACACACACACACACAGAGAGGAAAGGGGAACACATGGCACTGAAATTCCACACCCTCTACAATAACATGCTTAACCCCCTTCCCACTCCCTGCGCTCTCTCATCCCCCCCACACCCCTTCACCCCCACCACACATTTACACTTTGACTTGCCTCTGACTTTGCTGACCTGTTTCTACATCTCTCAGACTCTCTCGTTCTCCTTGCTTATTTGACCGAGTGCCACTTATAGAGTGTATACTATGCGGACAAGACACCACAGTGGTGTCTGAGGCTGTTCACAGATTTATGGATAAACATCCTTGATAAAGACTGCGACAAAAGGAAGAGGAAAGGAAAAGCCGACTAATCAAATGTAAGTGGAAAAGAAATGACTTTTTGTATGGTATCACAGTATGATATGCTGCAATAAAAGGTAAGTTGCATTAACAAGCCTGTACACAGCATGCCAAATGAATAACAAACTCTATCAAGATGCATTTGTGTCAGTAAATGTTTGTGTTGAATCTATTGGCGTAAGTGAATAGTGCATTGAAGTGTGTGCAATTTTACACTGCACTGTTATTACCATGAGGCAGCTGCAAAAGTGATGGCGTTGATACGAGATATGAGATTAAATGTTCCCTGGGTCATCTACGAGTACAAAATGGCTCCTTAAGCTTTATAGCCATCACATTTGTGAATATCTGGATTTACTAAGAATTTCCTGACCAACATAGATTCAACCCAATGTGAAATATCCTGTATTTGTGCTGTAGATATGTCTGCCGATCTTGGTGTGTGTAAGCAAAGCTTTGAAGCAATTAGCCCTGGCTTCAGAACGCAAATGTTTCCCCTAACATATGTTATCAAGTGAAAACTGTCAGTCAAAAATAATTAAGAAGATGTGACGTCAAAGAAGCGGCGTTCCAAGAAACACCCTGCCAAAATCTCACTGATGCCTTGGCTAGGGCGTTGATGAAATGATATATTCTCCAAGGGCTATATCAAAGGAACATCCTAACTCCAGAATCACATCTGTTTAGCAATCATGGCCATTTCAGTTCAGATCTAATTCAGGACAACATACCTATCTGTGAATTCCCTATAGAGATGTCATTTAATTGGGACAGTTCATCCAAAAATGAAAATTGTGTCATTGATTACTCACCCTCATGTTCATAATTCATACTGTAGTACGTACTTTTTAACGGTCTTGAAATAAATTCAAATGTTCCTATGTGGTTCAGGCGCAGTGTGTGAGATTTGTTGTAGCGCGTGAAGTGTGTACGGTTGAGCTTACGTTATTTGAGTGATCTCTAAGGGTGCTTTCACACCTGCCTCATTTAGTTGGGTTGAATCATACTAGAGTTGGTTTTCCCCTTTGGTCCAGTTCGTTTGGTCAGGTGTGAAAGCAGCAATCGCACTCGGGTGCGCACCAAAAGCAGACCAAACAAGCGCACGAGAGCTCCTTGAAGAGGTGGTTTGTGGTGAAAACGTGATCCGACCTCGAACAGACCCAACTCCCAAAAAGTACTGATCATTTTTGGACTAAACCAGCTGCCGTAGTCAGCTGCGCTGTGCATTATGGGATGAGGAAGTGTTTGTTGACAGTTTGCACTTTAGCATGGCAGCTCGCGGACAAACTTGGAGTAGTGAGGAGGGGCGGAGCCTCATAGAAATTTGGTCTGATGACCATATTAGGTTCCAACTTTGGAAAACTCACAAGAACAGCGCAATCTCCGCTTGAAGAGACAAACAGTGCATTAGAGCGCTGTTTTCAAGCCGCATCCGCACTTCATTATAGAAATGTATTGTTTGCATATTGTGGTGTATACAAACAATAGATTATGGACAGGGACAAAACCAGCCCACGCAGTCGCAGTTTAGGAAATACGTCATGGCCAATGAGTGATGTGGATGTTGTCATGTGACAGAATTTTGGGTCGTTTCAACTGGTTCGGACCAAAGCAATCAGTGTGGTGTGAAAACGAACCAAAAAAGCTGAAAAATGCTACAATGTGTAATTGTTTGCCCTTGGTTCGGACCAAATGAACCGAACTAGAGATGTGAAAGCACCCTAAAAGCCTTATTTAAAGGATTAGTTCACTTCAAAATTAAAATTGCCTTATATTTTACTCACCCCCATCTCATCCAAGATGTTCATGTCTTTCTTTCTTCAGTCGAAAATATGTTTTTTGAGGGAAACATTCCAGGATTTTTCTCCACATCATAGACTTCAATGGCAACCAAAATGAGGGTCTTTTTAATTTTGAGGGTCCAATTGGAGGTCCAAATCAATGTAGTTGCAGAGGAAGGGCTTCAGAGGCTCTGCATGATCCCAGACGAGGACTAGGGTCTGATCTAGACAAACCATCAGCCATTTTCACACAAAAAAATAAACATTTATATACTTTTTAACCTAAATTGCTCATCTTGCGCTGCTCTGCGACACACCACTGATTGCGTAATCACGCCGGAAAGGTCACACTAGACGTATGCAGAAGTACCACCCCCGTGTTTACAAAGCGCTCGTGCGAAGACTAATACATACGCCCTTTAGCAAAGAAAAAGGTTAAACAACGATGTCGGGTGATTTTGAAGTTGAAGATGGAGTGTTTTTTAGTAAAGGGCGTTTGTATTAGTCTTCGCACGTTCGCTTGGGGCGGCACTTGCACCCATAGATATCCATAATAAAGGCTAGATGTCTCGTCCGCGCTGCTGGCCAATGGAGGTCGACGGCCATCTTGTCACAGGCAGCTCGCTCACTCGTAACATTGTTTTCATGGGTGCTTGCACTTTTTAAATAACCATAACTTGCTCAAATTTCTACCGATTTTCAAACTGTTTGGTTTGTTATAAACGTCAGAGATGTAGTTATGACACTGCATACTTATGAAAATTATTCATAATTTGTTCAAGCATCCATAATTACAACCACGTTAATGACGTTTGTAAGAAACCAAACCATTTGTAAATCCGTCAAGATTTCAGTGAGATGAGAGTATTTGTGTTCATGCAGATCATCAGGCACCACAGAGCCCTTCCTGTGACAAGATGGCCGCCGGTGATGACGTTAGAGACTCCGCCGTAAGACATCTAGCCTTTATGTACTGTATTTCCGCATTATGTATACCTATGCTTCCACCTGTCTAGCGTGACCTTTCCGACGTGATTGCAGCGCAAGATGAGCAATTTAGGATGAGCATTTTTTTTAAATGACTGATGGTTTGTGTAGATCAGACCCTATTCCTCGTCTGGGATCGTGCAGAGCCTCTGAAGCCCTTCCTCTGAAACTGCATTGATTTGGACCTTCAACCGTTGGTGGCCATTGAAGTCCATTATGTGGAGAAAAACCCTGGAAGGTTTTCCTCAAAAAAGGTCATTTCTTTTCGACTGACGAAAGAAAGACTTGAACATCTTGGATGAGATGGGGTTGAGTAAAATATCAGGAAATGTTAATTTTGAAGTGAACTAATCCTTTAAATATGTGCATTGTATAGAGCGATCGTATCTCTTCAGAAGACATGGATTTAACCGCTCGATTCATGGATTAGTTTTATGGTCTCTTTATGAACTTTTTAAGTTCCTGAAAACACCATTAGGGAGAACAGGCACGAAAGTACCATTTTTCAGAAAAACTTAATTTTAAAAGATCATATTTTAGACAGATATATTTTGGCTGTGGTCACAAGTGTGGTCTATCAATAGCAGGTGGTATTTTGTACAAATGTAGAACGACTTCAATATAATTTCTCTTTTTAACATAAGTTGCACATTGTTACTTTCGACCCTGTCAGTTGGGTCAAACGTTACACAACAATTAAAGCTAGATTTTTTTGGTTACTCTTGTTTTTATTAAATATACCCGACTATGAACTTTGTTAATATGTAACTGCAAACATATTTTGTCCATCATCATCATTGGTGTTTCAATAGTGAACTTTATTTTTTTTATTGGTAATATCAATTAATTTTATAAAACTTTTTTTTCTTCCAAATTTCAATTAAATTTAATTATCATAACATAAATGTGCACAAAACGTCTCGGTTACGGATGTAACCCTCGTTCCCTGAGGAGGGAACGGAGACGTAACGTTAGTGACTAACGAATGGGGGGTTCGCTTAGAAGCCTATCAACTTCGAGTTTTGAGAAAACGCCCAATGGCGTGCCAATGCCATGGGGCATGCGGAATTTGCATACGTAGCTCCGCCTCACTGCGTGAGTATATAAGGAAGTACGAGGCAATATCGCATTATGTTACCTGCTTGAGGAGCCAAGACTGAACTCCTGCGTTCCAGGTAGCACAGCTCGAAGTGGCAAGGGGACGTTACCGCTCCTCAGGGAACGAGGGTTACATCCATAACCGAGACGTTCCCTTTCGTTCAGTCACTACGACGTAACGTTAGTGACTAACGAATGGGGGTCCCAATATAATCCCGCCACTCAGCTGTCTTCCAGTGCCCTGCGTAAGTGTGAGTACCCTGTCGTAAGACTAGTACGGACGAAGGACTCCCACTTAACACAGGAATACCAAGGTACACTGGGAAGCATATCCCAGTGAGGGAAATGCCAAAGATGAGGAAAATATCGCACGTATCCAGTCCGTGGAGTGGAGTGGCGAGCAAGCGAAGACACCTGAGCCTGGCCCATCACCGGCCCCTCGGGGGGGCGAGTACATAGTCGGACACTGGCTCCACTCGGAGATTGTAGAATCTGGCGAATGTGTTGGGTGTCGCCCAGCCTGCAGCTCTGCAGATGTCTGCTAGCGAGGCGCCATGCGCTAGAGCCCAAGAGGAGGCCACACTCCGGGTGCCCTCACACCAAGGGGACATGGTCGGCCTTGCTGCTGGTAAGCCAAAGCAATGGTGTCCACTATCCAGTGAGACAGCCTTTGCTTTGAGAGAGCACTTCCCTTCCGCTCTCCACCATAACAGACAAAGAGCTGGTCTGAGGTCCTGAAACACTGCGTCATGTCTACGTAGGCGCGAAGGGCGCGTACTGGACAGAGCAATGCCAAGGCTGGGTCTGCCTCCTCCAAAGGCAGCGCTTGCAGGTTCACCACCTGGTCCTTAAACGGAGTGGTGGGAACCTTGGGCACATATCCAAGCCGGGGTCTCAGGATCACGTGAGAGTTAGCCGGCCCGAATTCCAGGCACGCTTCGTCAACCGAAAATGCCTGCAGGTCCCCGACCCTCTTGACTGAGGCCAATGCGGTCAGCAGAGCCGTCTTCATAGACAGAAACTTAATATCAACCGACCGCAAAGGCTCAAAGGGAGGTCTCTGCAGAGCAGTTAACACTACTGCGAGGTCCCAAGAGGGTACGAGAGGAGAGTGAGGAGGATTCAGTCTCCTAGCTCCCCTCAGGAACCTGATGACCAGGTCGTGCTGACTTACCTTTTTGTTCTCCAAGAGATCGTGGTGGGCAGATATTGCGGCCACATATACCTTGAGGGTGGAGGGAGACAGCCTTCGCTCCAGCCCCTCTTGGAGAAACTCAAGCACGGACCCGATCGGGCATTTCCAGGGGTCTTCTTGGCGGGAAGAGCACCAGGTGACGAAGAGGTTCCACTTCAACGCATAGGCATGCCGAGTGGACTCTGCCCTAGCGGAAGTGATGGTGGCGACCACCGTAGGTGGTAGGCCACTCAAACCTGCCGGGTCCCGTCTAGGAGCCACACGTGGAGGCTCCAAAGGTCGGGACGCGGGTGCCAATGGGTGCCCCGTCTCTGAGTAAGGAGGTCCCGTCTCAGAGGAATAGGCCAGGGAGGGGCTGTCGCAAGGAGAATGAGTTCGGGGAACCAGGTCCGGCCGTGCCAGTACGGGGCGACCAAAAGGACCTGCTCCTTGTCCTCCCTGATCTTGCACAGAAGCTGTGCGAGTAGGCTCACTGGGGGGAACGCATATTTGCGTAGGCCCCGCGGCCAGCTGTGCGCCAGTGCATCCGTGCCGAGCGTGCCCTCGGTCAGGGAATAATACAGGCTGCAGTGGGAAGAGTCGTGGGAGGCAAACAGGTCTACCTGTGCGTCGCCGAACTGTTCCCAAATCAGCTGAACCGTCCGGGGATGGAGTCTCCATTCTCCCGGGAGAGGCTGAAACTCCCGGGAGAGGCTGGGACTCGATCGCGAAGCCAGTGCTGAAGCGGTCTCATATGAAGCAATCCGAGCGGCGTTACCGCGGCTGCAGATGCCATATGCCCCAGGAGCCTCTGAAATAGTTTCAGTGGAACCGCATTCTTGCTCTCGATTTGTCGGAGGCAAGTCAGCAGAGACTGCGCGCGCTCGCTCGAAAGCTGCGCGTACATGGCGACCGAGTCGATCTCCATACCGAGAAAAGAGATCCTCTGCACGGGGCAAAGTTTGCTCTTCTCCCAGTTGACCCGAAGGCCCAGACGGGTTAAGTGGTGGAGAACCAGATCTCTGTGTCCGCAAACCTGCTCTCGAGAGTGGCCTAGTATGAGCCAGTCGTCGAGGTAGTTCAGGATGCGGACCCCGTGCTGCCAAAGAATCAAAAAAGATTCTCCCCCGGCCCTCCACCGGGGGAAGGAGCGGCCCTGCCGCCGTCTCCTGGAAAGAACTGCCCATCCCTGAGCCGTCCGCATCAGGAGCGCCGCTTAGCCTGGCGTTTCTTCGTGGGCTGCGGGGCTGGAGCGGACTGGGACGCCTTCCTGCGGCTGCCTCTGCGCGGCCCGGGTGGAGGCTGCTGCTTGGGTGGCGCAGAGGCGGAGGAAGCCGCGGGAGGGCGTCCTCGGCGGCGAGCAGGCTGAGGCACCTGCGCGGGCGGTGGGGTGGAGGCAGCAGCTGACCGCCGGGGCAGGATGTATTTTATTGCCTCAGTCTGCTTCTGAGCGGCCAAGAACTGTTGGGCGAAGCTCTCGACCGCTCCGCCGAATAGCCCATCCTGCGATATGGGGGCGTTGAGGAAACGTGTTCGCTCAGCGTCGCGCATATCAGACAGGTTGAGCCATAGGTGTCTCTCCTGGACCACATTTGTGGACATCACCTGACCCAGGGAGCGTGCGGTCACCTTCGTCGCCCGGAGAGCGAGGTCGGTGGCGGCACGCAACTCATTGCTGAGTCCTGGATCAGCCCCTCTCTCGTGCATATCACACAGCAACTTGGCTTGGTAAGCCTGAAGAGTTGCCATGGTATGCAAAGAAGCGGCGGCCTGCCCCGCAGCTCTATAGGACTTCGCCACCAGGGATGACGAAAACCTACAGGCTTTGGAGGGGTGCTTTGGGTCACCACGCCAGGACGAAGCGCTCTGAGGACACAGTTGCATCGCAACAGAACGTTCGACTGGGGGGACCCCAGTGTACCCATGAGCCGCGGCTCCATCAAGAGAGGTGAAGGCGGAAGAGGCCGCCAAACGTTCACGGGAAGACAACGGGGCCTTCCAGGAACGCGCGACCTCTTCATGCACCTCGGGGAAGAAAGGTATTGGAGGAGCGGCCGGACGGGTGTCCGAACGCGCCGCCCCCAAAAACCAATCATCCAACCGCGAACGCTCGGGCTGAGGCGGAGGGTTCCACTCCAGTCCAAGCGCTGCGGCGGCCCGAGATAGCATGGCTGTCAACTCTGGGTCCGACTCGGGCAATGCTGGCGCACCCGAAGGTGGCAGCACAGCCGAATCATCATCCTCAGATGACTCCAGCCCACCTTGTGATGCGGCGATAGACATCACTTCCTCTTCCGCCGCGCCAAACGCCACAGTCGGGACAGCAGGAGCCGGCCCCGATGTAGACACCTGAGCGCGGACCGGGTCAAGTGCCTGAGAGGGGGGTGTGGGCCGAGGAACTAGCGTCGGAGCTTTGTTCCACACCGTCACCCTCAGATCACCCTGGTCACCAGCCAAAGTGCCGCCTCCAGAGGAGACCGCAGATTGGGGGGTGGCGGAGGGGACTCTCGTTCCGGCATCAGCACGGAACTCACGGAGTCTCGATCGAAGCACTGAGATGGCCAGGTTCCCGCAGAGGGAACATGAATCATCCACGAGCGCTGCCTGAGCGTGCTGAAAGCCCAAACACGTCACACAGCGCTCGTGCCCGTCAAAAGAAAAAAAGCGATCTACCGCACCCAGAAGTGCACGGACGAAACATCCTGAAAAGGACGTGTCACGTGCAAGCTCTTTTATGAGAGGAAACTTTGCAGCCGATGCCGAAGCGCCCAGGGAAACACACACCAGCTGGATGCAGACCACTGCACAGATCAGCAGGCAGGAAGTATGCAATCACTGGAACGCGCCGTCACACCAACACCGACTGGAAAGCTGCTCGTCTCGAAGAAGCTGACAGAGTCTCAGAAGGCTGTAGGAGTGAAGAGGTAGGTACTCTTGGCTCCGAAAGCAGTAACATAATGCGATATTGCCTCGTACTTCCTTATATACTCACGCAGTGAGACGGAGCTACGTATGCAAATTCCGCATGCCCCATGGCATTGGCACGCCATTGGGCGTTTTCTCAAAACTCGAAGTTGATAGGCTTCTAAGCGAAACCCCCATTCGTTAGTCACTAACGTTACGTCGTAGTGACTGAACGAAAGGGAACATGTATTCAGGGCTCTGAGAAAATCGCTTTGTTACTTTCACCCGGTTTTCCCTTCTTGAGTATGTAGACAAAATGGCGCAGCTCATTCTTTTTGCGCTTTAATATTCACAGAACATTTGATTTATTGAGCAGCTCTACTTTCGATTTATTCATTCATCCAACATTTTGCGAGTTTTGCGCACACACACACACACACACATGTTTGTTTTTGTGAAATGTGAGGACATTCCATAGGCGTAATGGTTTTTATACTGTACAAACCGTATTTTCTATCCCCTTACACTGCCCCTGCCCCTAAACCTAACCCTCACAGGAGACTGTGCAGTTCACTTTCTGTGAAAAAAAACTTGTTCTGTGTGATTTATAAGCATTTTGAAAAGTGAGGACATGGGGAACGTCCTCATATTTCACCCTCTTTTTGTAATACCTATGTCATACCCATGTCATTATACACATTTGTGTCCTGATATTTCACGAAAACATGCCCACACACACACACACACACAAAAGATGATTCTGGGATTCCCTCTGCATCACGGAAATCAAACAGCCTTATGTTATAAACGGGACATACCTTTAACCACGTGTTTGTTTTCTTCTACTCCCAAAGTATTCCCATACTTCTTTTTGCGACAGGGGATAAAGTATGTCTGGTTACTGAGAGTACCTCGGGATGTGCTGACAGAGAGTCAAGAGTTTGCCTTTCATCACTGCAGCATAAGCCGCTCAAAGCCCTTTAATTGAGACTGTGAAACACTGCACCAGAGCATATGAAAGCAAGGCTAAGGCCACGGCACATATCAGGCACTCACTGCACCATATACAGGACAAAACAACAACAACATTGCCCACTATAAAAAATACAACTTTTGAAAATATCTTAGGTTATGTATTGGTTTTAAGAACAAATCCAAATCACAAGAGTTTTGGTGGCACTTTATTTTACAGCCCTGTTGCACATGTACATACTATGAACTTATTATAGCAGTTATAATAACTGAGTTAACCCTAAACCTAACCTTATGTAGTTATATTACCCAGTACTTTCTTTGGTAACTACACTGTAAGTATATACATACTGTAAAATAAAGTGTAACCAGAGTTTATGCGGTAATTGTATTATTGTGTGTATCGTGTAGTATTAGGGCCCTATGAAATCTGTTTGATTTTGTTCCCAAATTCCTTCCCAAGGATTTTTTTTGGACTCCATTTTAATGGTTGAATTACATTTTAGTAATCAAAAAGCATGTCTAATTAATAAAAATCATGAAACTTATATAATTTATCAAAAATGTTTTAGAAGTTTAACATGTTTAGGGCCAGATGAAATATTTTTTTTTTCAAACATTTTCTTACATGTTAACATGTCTATTTAATTTAATTAATAAAACAATACAATTTAATTTCTAAGAAAAATGAAGGCATAAAACATTCATTTATTTGATCTTTTAATCATATGAAATAGATTTTTTTGTCAAACAAAGTGCTGCACAAAAAAATCCTAAGTTTTAATATTAATTTATTATTATTAGTGTTAGTACTACACTGTAAAAAGCGAACAGTTAGATCAACTTAAAAAAATTACTTCAATTGGTAACAGCTAAAAAAATGTAGTTTTCTCATCTTTTTTATTAACGTTTTATTAACTTAATTTCACTCAATCACGCTTATATTATTTGAGTTCATTCAATCCTCATTCCTATTATTTGCATTAGTCTAACTTAATTTCACTGCATTCCAACTTAAATGTATACATTTTTCCGGTTGGATCAACTTAAAAATTACTTCAATTGGTAACACCTAAAAAAATTAAGCTTTCTCAACTTAAATCATTACATTTTATCAACTTAAATTTCACTAGGTCAATCATACAAGACTCAAATTACTTTAGAAATATTTCTTAACATTAATTCATGTTATGATTTAAAACGTCTGACGCGGGGGTTCTTAAAGGGAAATTATACTTTGGGTGAAAGTGAGATATTTGAGTATCTTTGAACTCTATGCGTTCAAGTTGAAAGAGTGTACAATAATCAATTACAATAGGAAAGCATAAAAGTAAATAGACTCAAATAGCTCAAGTGATCCAACTTACACCCATGTTCACTTTTTAGTGTATTATTACATTGAGACGTAGCTAAACTTTACTGTACAACCGTAATATATTTCTGTCACAATTTTAAGTTAAACTAAACTTTTGTTTTGACGGGTTGCTGTGAAGACCTTTGAGTTTCCGTGTGTTTATGATATGACGGTAGTTTTTCTCAAATTAAATGGTAAAATGCTGATGAAGTGACTCTCAGAGCGGCTCTGGAAATGAAGTTCATGCATTCATATCCTCATATAGTGAGACGGCAGTGAGTGTGTGTGTGTGTGTGTGTGTGTGTGTGTGTGTGTGTGTGTGTGTGTGTGTGTGCTAAATAAAACCGAACGTCTGCGCCATTCATTCCCACGGAGACACAGAGCATGCAGGATTCATATTTAAATAGTCTTTTTGCGGTCTAATATTGACAGACACTAGTCTATATCGCGGTATCATTTACGTGTACTGACCAGCTTTTTATTTATTCATCAATAATTTAACAAATTCTGTGAAATTCCACAATATATATACAGTAAATTCAGTTTTTATGACCGTTTTCCGCATAGCCCCCTATAGGCTATTATGAAGAGACCTAAAGTGAACATAAAATACAGTGTGACATCCCAAACTAACAGAGAGGACACAGTCCTCAGCTTTATACGTCATTTTAGGGAAAAATGCTTGACCACAGGCGCCAGGGCTGATTGAGGCTTGTGTCTGGTTTCTTGTTGTCGGGGTGTCCCAGCCCCAGGGAAATCACTCCACTGTCCACTCTATGACGTTCTGTTCCCCCAGGGCATGCAGACGGATCAACTTGCTATGCACAGAATGGTATCTCAACTGATCCCTTGGAAACAGAACAACACGCTTAGCTCCTATTAGAGCACAATGAGCTATAGCCAATGTCTAAATGAAGCCTGGATCATTGGTGACAGATTTAGTGCATAAATTGAGTTATGTGAAGAGACGATGTTTTAATGTCATATTGCCATCTATATTTTCTTTTGGAGTCCCAGTACTTTTTTCTGTCACATTGTAGACACTTATAATCAATATAGACAACTGAATCAACATGCACCAAGGCTAAATCATTATGTTTACTTGTAATACTTACTTTAATGAGCTCATTGTTGCCTAAAATCAATGCACGATGTGAGCTAACTGCATGATTTGTATATGTACATTTAAGAAATACATTACTTTGACACAGTCACCTCGGGTAACAGATCACCTAATGTAGACATGTATTTTCTGTAAAGCTGCTTTGAAGCAATATATGTATTGTGAAAAGTGCTATTCAAATGAATTTGAATTGAACAATAATTCACTAGTCTTTCAAAATAAGCATCACCACCTGGGCCAAGTGCTTAAAGTCAAACACACAAAAGGGCCGTCTGACCCCCATAAAGCTGCTTATAGCTGCTCACCCCAACCATTATCCATCCTGGACGTCAGCATTGACCTGCACCTGCTCACTGACCCAAAACACATAACCATGAACTCATAGACACATAAGGTGACACATTTCATACCAATCTGTTCTTGTGTGTGATGCAGTCCAGAAAACCAACACTTTCTAACCTTTATCTAAATAAAGACGCTTAGGGAATTTTCACACCTAAAAGTCCGCACCAAGGTCCGAACCAAAGTTCATGTTTTTATATTCGGTTAGTTTTGGTTTGGTTTCACATTGTAATTATGCGAGCGCACTAAAGAACTTTACATGACACACTTGCGTTCTGTTGTGATCATCTATGTGGGCGGCATCTGGACATTGATTGGTTTGTAAACAGACGTGCGTCTGACGTCAGCGTCTTTGACAAGAATGAATGAACAGATGCATATCGTTGCCACTAGTGAACAGTGCGCATTGCTTGACTATTTCTTTTCGTTTCGAATAGTTTTGTTTAAAAGTGGACATTTCAAGCTTTCTATACACACATTTCTCATGTCTGTAAGGCAAGCTTCTGAGTTTGGGTTTATTTATGAGACGTGTTCAAGAGCAATGCAAGTGATCGCGCCGGCGCCTCCATGTCATGCTTATTGTCTGCTATAGACTATTTGATTCTTGTTTATTAAATCCAGGCAATTGGCTGATGAAACATTGATTAAAATTTAAGATACAATTTACACTAAATGAAATTGACTTTAAAGAAAGGCTTTCTACAAAACAAAACTTAATTAAGTGGTCAAAATCATTTCTGACCTTCGGTATTCTGACATATTGCGCATCTTTTCACTTTTCATAATCAATATAGCCGAGATGAGATTTAAAAATAACATTATAATATTTAAACATAAACTTCCTGTAAATGGTCTGAAAGTCCGAACCATACAGAAAATGCTTTCACTCTAGAAACAAACCAAACCTTTGTTCAGTTTGATCCGGACCGAGACTCCCTCTTTTCGTCTGACCAAATTTCGTCTGTTAGGTCCGGACCGTGGTACGGGGGAGATTTCACACCTGTAATTTTGATTCGGATCAAACTGAAAAGTCAGAAAATCCAGACCAAACAAGGTAGGAGTGAAAGGGCCATTCTCTGTGAATATACACTGATAAAAATGATTTTGTGGTGAAGTAAATACTACAGAAAAAACAAATATAATTTCTACATGAAAAAGTTAGTTCAGGCAAGAATGAAAAAAGTAAGTAAATTCTATATTAGTACTCAATTTAGAGGGTTACTTCAGCAATTAGTATTAAGCTTTGTATCAGTAGAAACCCGGTAGTATATTTGAATTATGGTACTTTCCCCCCTCATATCCCCCTGAGACAAGAGAATTATGCATTTTATTTCTGGAAAAAATCCTCCGATGATGCAAATATCAACATTTTGCATCATCTGAGGATTTTTTGGCCAGCTTTGGGAGTGGCCTCTTTGGGCAGCGAAGCAAGTGCATTCTGGGAGTTGTTGTCTTTCATCCACATGAGACAAAAATACATTTTCTGTCTTTTCTCAGTCAAGAAGGCACCAAATTAAAAAATAATTTCACATTTCTACTACATAAATGACCCAGATTAAATACACATTCATCTTCCCAGCGCTGAAGTGCCCCTTTAAGCTTGTATGAATTAAAGCGTAAATATCAACATTATAAAATCAAGTAAAATCGTCGAAAGTGACTTGAATGCACCTGGCGTCATAAACACGACTACATTTTCGCATGATTTTTCAACCTTTTTTTTTCTATTTTCATTTCAGAAGACAATACCAAGTTTACTGCAGACAGGAAGAGGCAAGTCCAATAAAACAGCCGCTGCCCATGTACTACATTTCTTAACAACAGAGCCATGGAGGGGGAAGAATCAAGAGTCAAGGAGCTTGAGATGGATCAACTTGCATTTTTTGGGCACCTTGATCGAGTAGAAAGAATGCGTTCCTACTGGGAGCTCAAACATGTCCAACTGAAGACTCTGGAGCAGGTAACCCTCCATCAGATATGTGTTAGACACACGTCATGTGTATACACTACACTCCAAAAAAAATGGTTCTTGGCTGGTAATCATAGGGGAACCACTTTTGGTGCTATATAGCACCAAATCTTAACAGGTTCTGTATATGGTAGCGGTGCTATAAAGCACCTAGTCGTCCCAAAGAACCAGTGAAGAACCACTGAAGCACCAAGATTTGGTGCTATACAGCACTTAAAGTGGTTCCCCTATGATTACAAGCCGAAGAACCACTTTTACTGCCATATAGCACCATTGTTTTTACAATGTACTGTTTCAAAGTTTTCTGTCTTTGATGTCTCTGATTTTTTAAATATTTTTATTCAGCAAGGGCGTATTACATTTCTCAAAAGTGGGATTTATAATGTTTAATTGCTGTTATTTAGAATGTTTATTTACAAAAGAATCCTGAAAAAGAATGTTTCACCATTTCTTCAAACGCATTAAATGCACAATATATAAGTTTTTGGATCAAAACAATATCCCAAAACCACTAGAACAGTGTTATATATTTTGTTGACTTGTGTACTTACATTATCCCAAATGTTTTCAAGAATGTTTAAATCCAGAGAATAAAGGCCTGTTCACACCGGGACGATTTTCGCACGCGTTTATCGTCGACGTTTAACGCCTCGGGACTAAACAATGGGCGCCAATGTGAGTGTTCACACCGACGCGCAAAACGCCAGGCGTAAAAGCGTCATTTAAAAAAAAACGCCTCGGGTTCGTTTTTTTATTTTGACGCGGCGCGTAAAAAACTGTCCGACCAATGAGATCGGCGCTTTTGTTCACGTGCCTGGAGCTGCTGAAGTGACAGTAAAACACGACTTGGTGGCGCTCAAGCACAAAACGGTCTTGCCGAGCACACATTGATACGAAGAAGAAGTAGTAAGTAGACAAAGAAGAAGATGAGCTGCTAATGCTGCTTGCCAGTTAGCAAAAAGTGTGTGAATGGTTTTGTCCATATACATAATATGTCTGTGGTTTTGGCAAGCACGTAAATACTGTCTCTCTTCTCCTTCTGTGTGACAAGCGAGTGTCAGAGGCTTAAAGTGCCGCAGCACCATCTTGTGTACCGGGAGCGCATCGACTGAATGTGCACGTTCACTCGGCGCAGCGCCAGTGAAAATCGCTTGGGTGTGAACACTCAAGACGCGCCGAAAAACGCCACGAAAAACGCTGGCGATAAGCGTGCGCGATATTCGTCCCGGTGTGTACAGGCCTTTAAGCGATTTTATCCAGGACATGGACCGCTCAATGACATCATACCTGCATTACTCTCGATTTTCCGTTTCCGTTTTATTTTGGAGAAACCATGGAACCACAAAGCTTTTTTAAAAGTTTTATTAGACAGGAGAGCAACTGTTTGGATCATTGATGGACAGAAACTGATCATTGTTCTCCAGCTCAACACAGTTAAGGCTTGTTCACACCGGGATGATTTTCGCGCGCGTTTATCGCCGACGTTTAACGCCTCGTGACTTAACAATGGGCGCCAATGTGAGTGTGCACACCGATGCGTAAAACGCCAGGCGTAAAAGCGTCATTTAAAAAAAAAAACGGCTCGGGTTCGTTTTTTTATTTTGACGCGGCGCGTTAAAAACTGGCCGTGCAATGAGATCCGCGCTTTTGTTCACGTGCCTGGAGCTGCTGAAGTGACAGTAAAACACGACTTGGTGGCGCTCAAGCACAAAATCGGTCTTGCCGAGCACACATTGATACGACGAAGAAGTAGTAAGTAGACAAAGAAGAAATGGGCTGCTAATGCTGCTTGCCAGTTAGCAAAAAGTGTGTAAATGGTTTTGGCCATAGACATAATATGTCTGTGGTTTTGGCAAGCACGTAAATACTGTCTCTCTTCTTCTTCTGTGTGACAAGCGAGTGTCAGAAGCGTAAAGTGCCGCAGCACCACCTTGTGTACCGGGAGCGCATCTACTGAACGTGCACGTTCACTCGGCGATTCGCCAGTGAAAATCGCTTGGGTGTGAACACTCAAGACGCGCCGAAAAACGGCACGAAAAACGCTGGCGATAAGCGTGTGCGATATTCGTCCCGGTGTGTAACGTTAAGGCCTGTACACACCGGGACGAATATCGCGCGCGCTTATCACCAGCGTTTTTCGTGCCGTTTTTCGGCGCGTCTTGAGTGTTCACACCCAAGCGATTTTCACTGGCGCTGCGCCGAGTGAACATGCACATTCAGTAGATGCGCTCCCGGTACACAAGGTGGTGCTGCGGCACTTTAAGCCTCTGACACTCGCTTGTCACACAGAAGGAGAAGAGAGACAGTATTTACGTGCTTGCCAAAACCATAGACATATTATGTATATGGACAAAACCATTCACACACTTTTTGCTAACTGGCAAGCAGCATTAGCAGTTCATCTTCTTCATTGTTTTGTCCCGAGGCGTTAAACGTCGGCGATAAACGCGTGCGAAAATCGTCCCGGTGTGAACAGGCCTTTACAGGCCTTTAGTCTTATTGTTTAAATCTGGTGTTGTTCATTTACCGCACAGAGTGCCATGTTTTACCGCCTAATATCATCTCTCACTGCAGTGTGAACAAGTATCTCATAGCATTATAACGTAGCATTATAACATCACTCTCACACACTCAGATGTGTGTGATATGATTAAGCAGCGCTGCGTTACACACACACACATGAGCAGAAGAAGAGGAAGCGCTCGTCTGACAGAATAAAAACTCAGCGAAACCCAGACGTCATCAAGACACGACTTTGTTTTGAATAAGCGATTAAAAATGACATATTGTGGCTTTAAGCGGCACAACTGTTTTTAACATTGATAATAAGAAGAAATCAGCATTAGAATGATTTCTGTGGCACATGCTTTGCCGTCACAGGAATAAGTGTACTCAAATAGAAAATGTCACAATATTACTGTTTTTGATCAAATAAATAGCTTTGACAAGCATAAGAGACTTCTTTCAAACACATAACCAAATCTTTCCAACATCAAAATGTTATAACTGGTAGTGTGTAAGAATAGATGAATAGTTCAGCTAGTTGTGTTGCACTGTTTTAAATGTGCCCATAGAGGGGGCTGTATCTCCATGGATCACACACACATTATAACTGAGAAAATCTTCTGTTTCTGTTTACAAATATTGTCTGCGGTATTTGAGAGCATGCACAGATAAAATGAAATTGAAAACAACTAGAAAATGATTTTGAGTTCAGCTTCCCTTTGAAACTTTATCTGCTTTCTTCACTTACGTGATATGCCATGGATATTTTTATAGATCCCACATGCACACTTTAACACACGGTCCAACAACATGCCTACACACCCCAAAAACGTTTATCAACTTTAAAAAAAGTACCAAGCTCATGTATACAGCAAACGTGCTGTTGGCACTGTGACCATACAGGAGGGGGCGACACTTCATGACGTATTTGACTGCATTGCTTGCTGACTCACTAGGCCAGGGCTTAGATATCTAAAACAGTACAGCATGTCTTGTGACTACACTAAGACATTTCTTATAAAGTATGAATGATCATGTTTGAGACTTTTGAGAGTTGGAATAACCCTTTAAACATACTTTTTGCATCTATCTATTTGTTATTGTACACATTGTGCTGTGTTTTATTTATTTTAAGTGTTTTGTGTGGTTGATTTGACATCAGTTTTCACACATTTTCACTGAATGTGAGCATTTGAGGGAAACTCGTCTCTCTCAGGACAGATGAAGAGTCACAGTTTCATCATAACGCAAGTTTTTACCAAATGTTTGGTTACTTTTGCCTTAGTGGGGTCTTTTGCTTAGGATGTACGTACAGTTTTATAGGTAACACTTGACAATATGGGTGCATTAATATGCATTAAATAATGCTTAATGAGTTAATGTATGACTCATGAAGAACTAAACCATAATATTGTTATTTATTAAATGTGTCGTAAATGTATTAATTCCCTATAACATTATATTAATTAATAATGTAAATGATTAATCATTAGCTAATGATTTGCAAAGGTATCATTATGTTATGACTTTACTTGTTGAGGAACGTAACCATTAACTAATTGTTAAGTAATATTTTATGGTGGTTGTAGGTTTTGAATTAATTCAATTGAGTCAATAGTCATGTGACTCAACAAGTACTGATGCCTTTGCAATCATTAGCTATGATTAATTAAAGCACACGACTGGAAGTTGAAGTAAATAACTTTGACCATTGTGGTAATTAACATATGAATTTACACTATTCGTTAATACATGTGTTATTAAGGAATTAATACATTGTGACACATTTAAAGGAGCACTTTTTTTGAAAATAGGCTAATTTTCCAACTCCCCTTGAATCCATTCAGCCGATCTCCGGGTCTGGCGGTAGCACTTTTAGCATAGCTTAGCATAGATCATTGAATCTGATTAGACCGTTAGCATCTCGCTCAAAAAATGACCAAAGAGTTTCGATATTTTCTGATATTGGTCATTTTTTGAGCGAGATGCTAACGTTCTAATCAGATTCAATGATCAATGCTAAGATATGCTAAAAGCGCTACTGTAAGACCCGGAGATCGGCTGATTGGATTCGAAAACGTTCAAACTCAACTGTTTAACTCAGGGAGTTGGAAAATGTGCCTATTTTGAGCATATTTTCCCAAAAAAGTGTCGTGTTCCTTTAACTAATAACAATTTATTGATTACTCAATCTATTAATTCTATCCTCCTGGGACCCAGGAATAGACTTTTGTCAACTGTAGTGGACATTTTATTTAGTGAATTTCTCTGAATTTCGCGTATATGGCCATTTTACCAAAATCGTTGAGAATAATCTTTAAACAAAGTTTGGTTAAAAAAAATCCTGGAACCTAAAAATGTAATGGTGAATGAAATTGGCTATACATTTAATTTCATGTAAGTTAATTTTTTTAATTGGGAGTCCACTACAGAGGACAGAGCATAACATATGAATAAAATATAATTTTTCAAAAATTTGAAAATTTGTTTCTTATGCTCTTAACAATGTAATGACATGGAAACAAATACTAAATTCAAAAAACGTTTTTGTTTATTATTTGCTTAGTTCTTCATGAGTCATACATTAACTCGTGATTATCTGTGCATTATTTAAGCATTATTTAATGCATATTAGTGCACCCGTAGTGTTACCAGATTTTCTTTTCATTGTGGACAGTGCTTTTTTTTGCTTAATTTCCTGCTTAATTTTTTTATTGGTGCTCCAAGAAACTACATTTGCAAAGGCACAGATGTGTGTGTGTGTGTGTTTCTGTATATTGTGACTGTGTGCCATGACCTATAGGTTGCAAAGCAAAGTCAGATATGAGTAACACAAGACCTGCAGTCTATTTAAATCATATCGCTGTTACCCCCCGACATGTCTCTTATCACTTTGCGAGTGTGAGTGCACAGCCTTGGTCTTTTGAATAGCTGCGAGTGTGTGTTTGAATGTCAGCGTGCACGTGCGCATATCTCTAGTCTGATTATAGTAGTGAGAATCCTGAGAATCCATGACAAGTTGCCGTTTCTCTTTAAAATGTTCTGAGGTACACTCTCAGAAAAAAAGGTACAAAGCTATCACTGGGACAGTACCCTAAGGTACAAAAGCTAAAAGGTACTAATCTGTACAAGCTTAAATGTACTAATATATACCTTTAAGGTACTATTATGTATAATTCAGGGGTAAATAAGTTACAAATATGTACCTTTTTCACTTTTGTACTTTCGGGTACTGCCCCAGTGACAGCTTTGTACCTTTTTTTCTGAGAGTGTATCAGTGGACCCGAGATATGGGGTTTGCTAGGGCTGTGGGAGTATGGCAAGCCGTTTTGACTTTTATTCATTCCCAGAATATGAATTCTCAATATCAGGAATTCAATTTTCACTAGTTAAAATGCTAATTCTTGATATAGTAATTGTATTTTCACTAGTTCAATGTCACCATAGGCTGCCATTCAAATAGGGGTGAGCCATATCATACCGTCCACGATAACACCGGTATAATATTCAAAGCAGACGACTGGAAGTTGAATAAATAACTTAGACCATTGTGGTAATTAACATATGAATTTACACTATTCGTTAATATATGTGTTATTAAGGAATTAATACATTGTGACACATTTAAAGGAGCACTTTTTTTGAAAATAGGCTCATTTTCCAACTCCCCTTGAATCCATTCAGCCGATCTCCGGGTCTGGCGGTAGCACTTTTAGCATAGCTTAGCATAGATCATTGAATCTGATTAGACCGTTAGCATCTCGCTCAAAAAAATGACCAAAGAGTTTCAACATTTTCCGATATTGTTCATTTTTTGAGCGAGATGCTAACGGTCTAATCAGATTCAATGATCTATGCTAAACTATGCTAAAAGTGCTACCGCCAGACCCGGAGATCGGCTGAATGGATTGGAAAACGTTCAAACTCAACTGTTTAACTCTATAGGGGAGTTGGAAAATGTGCCTATTTTGAGCCTATTTTCCAAAAAAAAGTGGTGTGTTCCTTTAACTAATAACAATTTATTGATTTACATGATAAAAAAAGTGTCATCTCGTGATATCAATGATATAGCAACGCGATGACGTATGGCACATTTACGTTCCCTATAGCGTGTGTAACGGAGGCCAGCGAGTAGTCACTGTGCGAGTAAACCTCACTCCTCTGATCTCAACAGACGCTCTAGCGATTGACACTAGAGGTTGCAGCCTTTAGCCTCCTTGTTAGAGCATTTGACTCTCATACCGGCGGACCCGGGTTCGAGCCCCACTTGGAGCAGGAGGGGTTACACACGCACAACAACATCTTTCTGAGAGTTTTGCCGCATTCCAGGCAACCCGTAACCCGTGTTTTTCCAACCTTCTACCAGTGAAAGTGCACTGGAACGGCAGTCAAACCCGTGAGCTTGTACTATCGATGTACTCCCAGTTACAAGCTTTGACGTCACATAGCCTGTAAAACAACAATGGCAGCCCCTTCGGATGCGGTGTTTATGAAACAAATATAAAAATAACGTTAAATAAAAGGTATAACAGCTTCTCTTTCCATATGCGCCTTTTTTCTCCTCAGTTTCCCTCAAATAAGCAAGGAGTAAGCACCTTTGCCGATAGAAATGATTGTAAATGAGCATAAGCCCCATACGGTCCGCCATGCTTCATTTACATCTAGCTACCACAATTCCTTGGGCTCAGGCAGTTTGGCGGGACTTTGCCTGGAACAAAGTCGTGAGTCGTGGTTTGAAGTTGTTACTTACGGGCTCAAAAACCTGCCTGGAACACAGCATAAGAGCATCATGTCAGCCTCCGATGACGATTTAGTACCTAAAAAGGGAGCTACTTGGTTACAAGAGGTCAGACCTCTTGACAACTGACTAAACATTGACAAATTAAATCTGCTATTGATGTTTGCAGCGCAATATTTGACCGGAAGGGTAAAATTGATGGTTATTTTCATCAGTTAGACATTTTGAATCAGACACAGAGATAAAATAGTCCGTAAAATTGCATTTATGAATGAATCATAACATTTATTTGAACTAATTAGGCTATCGAGATTGAGAGATCGAGAGAGAGAGCGAGAGAGATTTGTACCTGTGTGACTGATGTCAGCGTCTCTCTTAACAATGTGCATGTATTACTTAAAAATAGCAATGTAACCCCATCATTGCTGAGAAATATAATGTAGTGATCCAGTAGCTTAGCTCTTTTATTGCTAAAAGTCACAGGGCAGCGTTGATAACAAGTTTCTGTGCTCCTGAATGCAAACATTTACATTTTTGATATCAATAATTCGATTGCCACTAGTGACAATGTTCATTTCTGATATCATGAATGGGATTGTTACTAGTAAGAAAGCCATTTTAGATATCTGAAATTATATTGATATGAAGAATTAGAGATTTTAGTTGAAATTCAATTGTCGATATCAAGAATTCATATCCTGTGCATGAATAATAAGTCAAAACGGCTTGCCATAGTGTGTGTGATGTGTCAGATTATACAGGCCACGTGTCATTCACCCCATTGTGAGTGTGTGAGTGAGCACTTTAAGTGCTGTGTCTAACGTTAAAGGATACACCGAGTTCTCGCCGTGGAGCCAGAGTTGCACCTGTCCACCTCAGTCTCGCTGACTGACAGATGTGCTGCTCCTCGCGCGGTTACCCTGGGACTGCCCACCCAATCTGTAGCTCGCCTGCACAGCTGATGTCAACAACACGTTCAACTAAAACGAGAGAGAGAGATAGAGCTAAACAGGCTGCCAAAACAAAGCGAAGGAGTTTAAAAAAGAAAAACAACGGAGGCTTGTTGGTGTGAATGTAGTTGCCATGGAGAACTTCTTGCAGGATAAGGACCTCTGGATTGTAGGAAGTGTGTGTTTGGTTGCATCCATCCTATGGAGACGATTTTGGAATTTATTCACATACAAGAGGAAAAGAGACACTTCACCCGAAAGTGCATCTATTGACATTCAGGTATGATTATATCCAAATAACTTGTGCGTTTTGTACGAATGCATACTCAGGCCTATTTAATTGCAGTTTGAGTATATAAAGCACTGTTTTCCATGTGAATAATCCATAATATCAACAAGTCCTTATGTAGGTTATATATCGCCTGTGATAAAGAAAATATAGAAAATAATCTATATGTAGGCTACACACACACCTATATATATATATATATATATATATATATATATATATATTATTTGTGCTGTCATCGATTCAAAAACAACTAATCGCACATTTTTTTTCTGTTATTAATCTGTAAAGAGTTTTTAATATTTTTATATTGCAATAATTTCACATATACTCTCCAAATTAATGTAGAAACAACTTTGCCTGTATGTTGTTATAATACACGTTTGTTGTAATGGGATATTTTAATGAATGAAGGCCAGTATAACTGATACTAATACAGATACTGATGTCTCTATGATTAAAAAAAAACAAAAAAACATTTATGATAGACATTCAACATTACATTGTAATTGAAAGCTATCTATTTCAACATGTATTATGCTTTCTTTTTTTTTTTTTTAAATAACACGTTTTAATTTGAGCAAACTTAAAACAATCTTCACATAAACCCATAATAAATGTTATATTTACCTGTGGCCTTCGTACCACCTGTCTAACAGGAAATATACAGAAATAAGTTATCAAGCAGTGTGCACTGCATAATTATCCTTAATTATCCTTATTAAAGCTACAATTTTCTCTGTTCCCTTTGTTGTTTGATGAACATTAATGACAGAATCACAGCGACTGGTTTATTAGACTACTGTCCCTTTAAGATCTGCCGCTGATCACATGACGCGGATCTGCCGCCATCTCATTTCCTCACAACTCTTTACGTTCATTTAAGACATTATTTAACTCATTTAAGACTGCTCTTATGAGGATACTCAACAAAACAGCCATTTTGCCATAATTGTGTGTGTTATTGCTCGTTCAAGCGTGAAAGAGATCTCGATTCTGGCGAGTCGTGTGTGTGTGTCATAGTCAGGACATTCACAGACAGCTCGTTCTCTTTTGTCTTGTCGCGCTTGAATGGTTTAAAAGCATTTGCAAGAATAAAAGCGTGATCATATAATTAGTTAAATATTTTTTAACGCGTTAAACTGAAATAAATTAATTTTGACAGCACTATAGGCCTAGGGGTTCCTGACGGTAATCCAACATCTGTACAGAAAACATAGAACATACAATTTAGAAATACATTTTAACGTTTTGTTAATCATTATATAATGCAGTAATGTTCCGGAATGCTCAATTATGAATGTAGACCTAATTAAGTTAATTGAGTATACGTTTTTTAAGGGTTTTATCTGAGAGTCTGGCTGGGGGATTGTGGTTGAAAACACCTCTAAATGGATCAATTGCACGGATGAAATAGACCTTAATGCTAAATAAATAAAATGATGTGATTGATGTGTCCATTTCTAAGACTCCTCCGAGTTATATACAAGTAAATGTGTAGATTTGATTTAGATTTGAAATGGATGATCTTTGTGCTTTTTCACAGAGCAGCCCGTTTTGTTGATACTGATTAGACAGTACAGGTGATTTAAATTGCATCAATTCACAGAAATTCAATTTGGCCAATTGAAAAATTTAGATGTGATCGGTCAATAGAAAATTTTCAATTAGAGACCTGAATTTTTTTTACAGTGTAGTAATACACCAAAAGTGCAGAATATTTAGTGTTATTTATAAATCTGTGTATTTTTTTAACAGCTATGACATGAGGAGTGAATAAGCTAGACAAAGTGATGTGACATAACACGACTAGCACATGTTCTGAACCTAAGACATACTCTTGACCCGTTTTACAGTACATCTGATCTTCATAAATCAATTAATAAACCACTGAGTAATCACAATTATGATAGCAATATTTGACCAAACTGCACTGTTAATATCTAGAGTGAGAAGTGAAACGTAGAGTTGTACTGTGTCCACTGTCTTCAGCCTTTCGTGTTAGTTTTTGACACCAATGTAATTTCAATTATCTGCCCTCCTACCCAAGTGGCATTTGGAACAACATGTGTCTCAGCTACAAACATTAGTGTTGCTTTTATAGTACATGTGTAATTATAACTGTGATGTATTATTGGTAGGCATGCTTGTTGTTTGCTTTTTACAGTTTGTGAAAAAAAATGAGAAAAGGGAGTAAAAATATGTACTTTTTTACCCATTGTGCTATTTGAAGAAGTAACGATCTATCTCTGGTGCCCTCGATATCCACATTCCTGCAGAGTTTACATGCAGCCGTGATTGAACTCAACTACATGCAACTTCTAGGGATGCATTTAAAGGTGCAGTGTGTAATATTTATGAGGATCTATTGACAAATGCAATATAATATACATAACTATGTTTTCAGTGGAGGATAAAGACCTTACATAATGAACCGTTATGTTTTTATTACCTTAGAATGAGCCATTTCTACACCCACCACAGGTCCCCTTACAGTGAAGCCGCCATGTTTCTACAGTAGCCTTAAACGGACAAACTGCTCTACAGAACGCTAGCTACTCTCTGCTCTCTCAGACGACGACATCTTTGTCCTGCGTCGGCCACCGTAGCTTCTCTATGTGCTTTGAAAGGGAGGGGTGAGCGGTGGGCGATGCAATTCACAACCTCACCACTAGATGCCGCTAAAATGTACACACTGCACCTTTAAGTTTAACTTTCCTTCGTCTTGTTCACTTGGATGTACGTCATTGCTTGCGTTGCACGAGTGCCCACTACTGGCAGAACCCTTGAAATCCATTGATTCTTGATCAAGTTGTGGGTAGATATAAAGTGCGAGCACTTGCGAGTTGCTGTTGTGACGTCACACATGTTGCATTGCGGTCTATCGAGGGGTAGAGGATCTGTCCTAATAAACTTCCCTCGTTCACTTGATGAAGTTGAACGCACTTCAAAATGGCGGCGGGGATTCCCGCAAGGGAAAGTGCTTAAGGAAGTTCGCAGGTGTGTTCACGGTACATATACACGACGATGATGTACTAAAAACTGAAAAATGTTTCCTTTGTGTTTTTCGCATACAGGCGACAACGTTGTCAAAATAATCCCTGTTGAATCGGGCAAAACGATTAAAAACGCTGTGATATTTGGCCAGTTTGCAATGTCACTTTGTAAAGAAATGCTATGCACCTATAGATTGAACATATAATACGCAAGCGCAATTTGCATTTTTGTAGTTTACACTGAGATGGTAATGGTATGGTTTTTAAAAACCCGTTTTCAAAAGTTTGCATTTTTAGGCCCCCAAAACGGCTTTATCGTGAAAATGAACGGCCAAAATGCATAAAAAGTTTAAAAATTTTAAGGCCTGTGCACACCGAATATCACATATGCTTTCGCCAGCGTTCTTCAAGATGTTTTTCGGCGCGTCTTTGTGTTCACACTGCTGATGCGCAGAGTGAACGTGCACATTCAGGAGATGGCGCTCCCGGTACATAAGGTGGTGCTGCGCCACTTTACGCCTCTGACACTCGCTTGTCACACAGAAGAAGAAGAGGGACAGTATTTACATGCTTGCCAAAACCATAGATATACATAATAAAGGCTAGATGTCTAACGGCGGAGTCTCTAACGCCATCACCGGCGGCCATTTTGTCACAGGCAGGGCTCTGTTGTACCTGATGTAAGGCGAGTGATCTGAACACAAATACTCTTATCTCACTGAAATCTTGACGGATTTACAAATGGTTTGGTTTCTTACAAACTTTATTAACGTGGCTGTAATTCTGGATGATTGAACAAATTATGAATAATTATTCATAAGTATGCAGCGTCATAACTACAGCTCTGATGTTTATAACAAACCAAACAGTTTGAAAATCGGTAGAAAAGTGAGCAAGTTATGGTTATTTAAAAAGTACATGCACCAATAAAACACAATGTTACGAGTGAGCGAGCTGACTGTGACAAGATGGCCGCCAGGTGCGATGTCCGATGTAGTATGTCCGAATTCATAGTATTCGAAAAACAGTAGGCGAAAAGTACCCAGATGACCTACTACTTCCGGCGAGATTCTGAAGTGTGTATACGATGGACACTTTACTATCCCATGAGGCCACGGGAGACGATTTATGAATGGAGGTGAAGGGACGCAACTGACGCTGGTAGGTCACATGATCTTGACAACATGGCGGATGTAGTACGTCCGGATTACTTTCATTCATACTATATAGAACAAACTTTTTTAACGGTCGCGAAGTTCGTTCAAATTCAAATGTAGTACATACTTACATAGTACACGATTTCGGACGCAGCCTAATTCTTTTTTCGAATATTATTTAGTACGGATAGTATGCGAATTGGGACGCAGCGTTTGTCTGCTTACTTCCTCTTCGTCGTATCAATGTGTGCTCGGGCAAGACCGTTTTGTGCTTGGGCGCCACCAAGTGGTGTTTTACTGTCACTTCAGCAGCTCCAGGCACGTGAACTAAAGCGCTGATCTTATTGGTCGGCCAGTTTTTAACACACCACGCCAAAACAAAACACGAACCCAAATGATAAAAAATGACGCTTTTAAGCCTGCCGTTTTGCGCGTCGGTGTGCACACTCACATTGGCGCCCTTTGTTTAGTCACGAGCCGCTAAACATCGGCGATAAACGCGCGTGAAAATCGTCCCAGTGTGAACTGGCCTCTAGTTGAAAACGGTGCACTCAAAAATATGTTTTTTTTTTTTTTTTAAGTTAATAGTAAAATTCCATCAAATTGAATCCTGTATTTTAATTGAATAATTGATTAAGAATTGTTCAATTATTCAATTAAAATACATACACTGATAAAAAGATGATCAATAAGTTGACAACAATTTTCAACCTTTTTTAATAAGTTATAAAAGATTCAACTCATTTTTGTCAATGTAATTCAAGTTGAAATGACTTAAACATCCGAGTTGTTAATCTCTACCACACTGATCTGGCCTTTCAAACGATTTCACTCACAGCACATCCAAATTTGTTTTATAAATCAAAGTTTTGCCACACAAAAAGTAAAAAAAAAAAAAAAAAAAAAGAAAAGTAACACTAAGCATTGATGTGTTGATGTAAGAATGTGAAATATGGCGTTACTCCTGAAATAACCTGTCCCTTGGTTTAGAACAGTGTGTGCTAAAGTGAAAATGTGGCTTAACTCGAGTCTTGTCTTGGAGTTTGATTTAGAGGTGTCTGAGGAGGCTCATATTGACAGCTCTGCATTATGGAAGACTGCAAACTTGTTAGTTGAGTGTCAGTGGCAACATGTAACCATATACACATATTGAGAGGTATGGCATCTTGTCTGGCATCTTGCACTCAAAAAAATATTTAGGTCTAAATGTAAGACTTGTGTATTTAAGTTTCATATAAAGGTACAGTGTGTGATTTTGGCGTGGTTGAATTGCACCCCCACCCTCCTTTCAGAGCTCATGGAGAAGTCGCCTGAGGCCATTGGCGTCACTAGGCCCTTTTTAGGGGGGCTTCAGCCCCCTCTAAACTTCTGTCCAGCCCCCCTAAAAAAATGTGTGATTAACCTTTCAAAACATATGAAACTTGCGTGAGGCTTCGGCGCCGTCTTTTAATCCGCGTGTTCTTCAATCCGCCGTGGCGGCGAATAGAGCGCACGTCAGAAGCAGAGGTGTGTGTGTCGATCTGAGCCTCATTGGTCTGTCACCGCTCGTCAATGTCAAAATATTTGAGAAAACCAATCAAATCAGAGTAGGCGGGCTTTATGTTCACAGAAGCTGCTGAGGCTGAGCGCAAATTTTAGCAGCGCGACTCGACGTCAAGTGCAAGATATGCAAGTAGCTTTCATATTTGACAGCTGCTTCTTTAAGTCCGAAATGTTAAACAAATGACAAAAATATTCAGCCAAATGAATAAACTTTTGTCTAATTTTCACCATTTTGATTTGAAATAGGTAATGTCATTTATAATATAACTAACAAACAAAAAATATTAACAAAGCCATTTTCTTTAGATTAGGCATAAGATTAATATAAATTAATGAATGTGTGCATATTTTAAATTAATAATTCCATGTGTAGCTCTCAGTAAATAAAAAAGCTCAGCTTTTTTCAGCCTGTATAGGGCATAAGATTAGTAATGAATGTGTGCATATTGTGAATTAATTTAATAAATTTAATTACCTAGCTTTCCTGTTAGCCTTCAGTAAATTAACATGTCTATAAAAATTATTCATAAAACATATAAATATCAGTTAAACATGTTTACTTTCTTCACTGACAAAAATGGAAAAACTAAAAAAAAATTCCAAAAATGGAAAAACATAGTCATATCTGCCCACTGACATGGTTTTCAAGCTATTGTTATCTAATTTTTTGGCGTTCAGAACATCTTAAAATGCACATATGTAGATCATAGAAATCAAAATTTTCTCAAGGGGCCATGCCCCTGAAACCCCCCAAGTCTCACATTTGGGATCTCAGTGATTATAAACCTGCCTACATTGTATGATTAAGGGATGTACAATATGGTCATGCAGAATAAGCCATTAATATTTGCTTTAGTAATATAAATACTTATAAGTAATAATAAACAGCCAATATATATACTAATAAGCTACTAGTTAATAGTGAGAACTGGACCCTAAACTAAAGTGTTATCATTTATTTCATACCCTCACTGGGTATTTTACCCACTTGCTTATTTGTCAGCCATACATAAATGAAACTGGTAAAATATTCCATGATTTTTTAAAGCAGATATCTTACCTGTTTAATGTATGGCTGACAAATATGCATCACATTAAGTGTATTAGTTTTATGTTTAAAACTGTGTAGTCTAAATGAATGGAACTTTTATATGATCAAATACATAAATCTTACATTTAGGCCTACATTTTTGTTGTTTTGTTCCCTGTGATACAGCACGAACTGCATTCATCTGACATCCTGAACAAAGACCATTCATGTTCTCTGGTTAAAATATGTACTTTCTTGAACATCAATTTTAGATTTTATTTCGGTTAAATCAGGTTTCAGGGTGCCTCTCAGTTTTTGCTCAGTCCTTTAAACCCTATGATACATATAGATCTGCAGAAAACTTTCTATAAAATTTGTGTGAGACAGAAAATAATGATTATCACTATTAAGATTATCACTATGTTGATGTAAAACCCTTCACTCAGATAAAATAAGATTTGTTGTAAAAAATTATATATTTTAAAATTAATTACATGTCATTAAGCAACAGTCATTTAGTCATCCTGTTTTTATTAATATGATATGATATTCTAATATTGATCTAGATTATAGCAGCCGCCGAGTGAACGCTCAGAGTAGCGTTATAACATAACTCCCACACACTCAGATGTGTTTAGTGTGATTGTTTTAAGCGTGTAAAACAGCACTGCGTTCCCCCACACACACAACGAAAAGAGCGGAAGCGGCGACTGCAGCATAAGCAGAATAAAAGCTCAGAGACGGTGTTTGGCGCAGGTCTCTCTTATTAGCATTAGCACGTCCTGCTTCATACCAGCGTAACGCTAATAAAACTTTAATACATTCACTCATTCATGAACACAATTTCTGCCCGAGTCCGTCGGATTCCTTTCCATCGGCTGTGGAGATGAAGAGTCAAGACTACAACTCCCATGATTCCACGCGTTCTCTAGCGGCAAAACTTACACTCTGTGCCTTTAAACCTCAGTATATTTCTCTGTTAAAGGGACAGTTCACTAGGGTTGGGAACCGAGAACCGGTTCTTATGCAGAACCGAAACTGATTTTTGAAAAATACCAGAACCGCGCGAAATTCCTAAGTTTCGGTTCCGAAAACAGTTCTGGTGCAATGTGTGTGCGAAGCGCTGGAAGCGTATCCTTTAATAGCGAGTGACAGCCAGTGTTGCCAAGTCCGTGGTTTTCCCGCGGAATTGAGCTACTTAAACACTGTTGCCGCAGCTAAATTTTGTGATATTTAGCCCCGGAAATGCGAATTTTACCAGAGAAGCCCCCCTGAAACGCGATTGGGCTTGTTTTGGGCTAGTTTTGAGTAGCAATTGTGCGGGTGTTGTTGTGCAAACCTGGCAACCCTGGCTCACCTCATCATGAATTTTAATTACGTCGCCTGCCGCTTCCAGGAGTGCAACGCAGTTCAGCACTGATAGCCCTCACGCTACACATTCACGGTTTTGCGTCAGATATTTTCTCGTTGACCACCAGCATGGCGAAGAGAAAGTCACAAGTATGGATTCATTTCCAAAGAATGAATGATAATGAAGCAAAATGTAACACATGTGAAAAGTTAATAACATGCAAAGGAGGCTGCACTAGCAATTTGACAAAACATTTGTTACAGCACAGAGTGCCACAGGGCTTATACCAGATTTATAGTGAAAGGCCTATATATATATATATATATATATATATATATATATATATATATATATATATATATATTAGGGATGCCGCAATTCTCAATATAATATTGAACCGTTCGGTACGGCATTCACGGTTCAATACGCGCTTATGAATTGCGGTTTTTCGGTTTTGCATTGAATTAATAATTTTTCTGCAAATTCTATCATTTTCCTCCATCCCAATACTGAACAACTAGACATACATTCACATCACACATTAGTGGTAGAGTTATACTCACGGAACACTATAGATATTCACAATCACGAAAGTTCATTATTTGCATGCGTTTTAAAGCCTTGCCGGTTCATTCGCGTGCGCGGTTTTAACATTCGCTTTTCAGAGCGTGCGCACTAAACGCCTGTCAAACACTTGAATACTGAACTAAGTATTCGTCTTACTGCGCTAATACTGTCAAATACACACAAGGTTAACATAAACACAGTTGGATATGTCTAAAAGTAAAATCGTGTGAGTCTGTATATTAGTACTGTATACTGTATATTAGATGCGTGCAGGTCTTACATTGACAGCAGTGCAGTAGTGAACACGCGGTCCTTAAAGGGACAGTTCACCTCTAAAATTGTCATTATTTACTCACTCTAATATTGTTCCAAACCTGTATTCATTTCTCGATGACAGAATTTTCATTTTTGAACGAACTATCCCTTTAATGTTAATACAACAACAAAAGACAAAGTGAAAATCACTCACTGCTCTTGACTGAAAAACTAATACAGTAGCTTTAATAAGAATCAATGTTATTTTATAGTGAAGTCTATGTAGTGTTTTATTTTTACATTTATTCATTCAATTTCATACTTAAATGCTGCTGTACTGCTCTGAGCTGCCAGTGTAAATCTTTATATATATTTATTTTATATTATACAATACACTAGGAATGTGTACAAGGTTTTTTTTAAAGTAAAGTTCTAAGTTTAAGTAAGGTTTTTCAATTATTTTAAGTAAAATAAAGAAAGAGTATTGCAATAAAAAATACTCTTTTTTTCTCCTTAACCTCTTGCTGTTCCTGTCGCCTAAGAATAGAATAGCAAAAAACCGAACCGAACCGAAAACCGTGGTTAAAAACCGAGGTATGTATTGAACCGTGGACTAACTGTATTGTTGCATCCCTAATATATATATATTTGTCAACCGTTGAGTCACCATTGTTTAGGTAAGCGTTTAGGCACAATTACCTTTGTAATGCTGAATTGCAATTTATTATTTACAAGTTCACTGAATAACTGAATTACTATTCAATTAATATACAACTAATTAACAAATATAACTAATAAATATAATTTATAACTTGGTTTTTATTCAGAGACAGAGAGATAAAATGTAATAAGACAATTTCAAAGGTGTTCATTTGAAAAAAATGTGTTGCAAGAATGGCTTAATTAATACTGTAATATATGTACAGTACAGGACTTTTTTGACATTGCCAACCTGTAAATTAATTTCAGAGCAAGTAATAAACACAAAATGGATTGTTTCAGTTGCGTATTGTGCCTTTTTCCTTTACCACTATTTGTTTAATCATTTTAATGGAACCGGAATCGGAACCGGAATCATTAGGCGGAACCGGAACCAGAACCGGAACCGGAAAGTTTCTCACGATTCCCAACCCAGTTCACACAAAAATGAAACTTCTGTCCCATAGTTCCAAAACTGTATGAGTTTCTTTCTTCTGTTGAACACAAAAGAAGATATTTTGAAGAATTTGGTTGATGGACCCCATTGAATGGGGTCCCATCAACTGTTTGGTTACTGACATTCTTCAAAACATCTTCTTTTGTGTTCAGTTCATACAGGTTTGGAACAACTCAAGGGTGAATAAAGGATGTTTTGGATGAATTATCCCTTTATATGTGTGCCAGCTGTTGTCATCTCGTCACCTGAAGTGAGTTCATCAGTGTTTCCCTGAGACTCCCTCACTCAGGCAGTGACAACCACATTTACTGAGAGAACCCGGGGAGGGGGAACTACTCACTGACCTTCCTGGGATGGCAAGTTTGAAGGGAAAGGGAGGGACGAGAGAGAGGATGGTGGGCATTTTGTTACCTCCCACCCTGAAATAGCCTCCAGCGCAAGCTCTTTCTATATATGCATACATTGACAATGAGACACAGCACTCTTGTGGATACATGCATGTCATGTGCACATATATGCGCACTCAAATCAGTTTTAAACGTCTCGGCTTACAGTTTCTAAGGAGTGCAGTGTTGGTGCACCTGTACATTTGTTCTCTCTCACATCTTACAAATGCACATTCTCTGGCCAGTGCACACATTTCCGCATGCTTGCGCCAGCATGACACATTTATAAGGGGATTAGTTTTGAGACATTAAAGAGGTGATTGACACTCAGTCTCTTCAGGTAGTTAAAGGGGTATTCAGCAGCAGTCTGACTTTATTGGCTGTCATCACCTTCAACCTGTTTTTTTTCTAGGGCAGGGTTGTCACACAAGGACAGAAAGACTCTGTGCTGATATTAAGTTACATTTCTTAAAACCGTGATGAATTGACATTTTCATATGCATCCTTGATGATTCTATTAGGTTCCCACAAAGTAGATTTCTGGTCTCTGCCCCCTTGTGGCGGATCAGACTTTAACAATTAAAATCAATAAGAAATATCATTGAATCAAATATTTATTTAAATTACTTTACAATTTACCAACAAAATTAACATGCAATACACTTTTTGCTAATAATCTAATTATTACACCTGAAGGAGTTTGTTAGAATTTAAATTGATTTTATATATATGACCACTGACAGGTGAAGTGAATAACACTGATTATCTCTTCATCTCCAGTTAGTGGGTGGGATATATTAGGCAGCAAGTGAACATTTTGTCAACTCAGAGTTGATGTGTTGGAAGCAGGAAAAATGGGCAAGCGTAAGGATTTGAGCGAGTTTGACAAGGGCCAGATTGTGACGGCTAGACGACTGGGTCAGAGCATCTCCAAAACTGCAGCTCTTGTGGGCTGTTCCCGGTCTGAAGAGGTCAGTCTCTATCAAAAGTGCTCAGAGGAACAGTGGAGAACCGGCCACAGGGTCATGAAGGACCAGTGGAGAACCGGCCACAGGGTCATGAAGGACCAGTGGAGAACCGGCCACAGGGTCATGAAGGACCAGTGGAGAACCGGCCACAGGGTCATGAAGGACCAGTGGAGAACCGGCCACAGGGTCATGAAGGAACAGTGGAGAACCGGCCACAGGGTCATGAGGGACCAGTGGAGAACCGGCCACAGGGTCATGGAGGAACAGTGGAGAACCGGCCACAGGGTCATGGAGGACCAGTGATAAACCGGCCACAGGGTCATGGAGGACCAGTGATAAACCGGCCACAGGGTCATGAAGGACCAGTGATAAACCGGCCACAGGGTCATGAAGGACCAGTGATAAACCGGCCACAGGGTCATGGAGGAACAGTGGAGAACCGGCCACAGGGTCATGGAGGACCAGTGATAAACCGGCCACAGGGTCATGAAGGACCAGTGATAAACCGGCCACAGGGTCATGAAGGACCAGTGATAAACCGGCCACAGGGTCATGAAGGACCAGTGGAGAATCGGCCACAGGGTCATGAAGGACCAGTGATAAACCGGCCACAGGGTCATGGAGGACCAGTGATAAACCGGCCACAGGGTCATGAAGGACCAGTGGAGAACCGGCCACAGGGTCATGAAGGACCAGTGATAAACCGGCCACAGGGTCATGAAGGACCAGTGATAAACCGGCCACAGGGTCATGAAGGACCAGTGGAGAACCGGCCACAGGGTCATGAAGGACCAGTGATAAACCGGCCACAGGGTCATGGAGGACCAGTGATAAACCGGCCACAGGGTCATGGAGGACCAGTGATAAACCGGCCACAGGGTCATGGAGGACCAGTGATAAACCGGCCACAGGGTCATGAAGGACCAGTGATAAACTGGCCACAGGGTCATGAAGGACCAGTGATAAACCGGCCACAGGGTCATGAAGGACCAGTGGAGAATCGGCCACAGGGTCATGAAGGACCAGTGATAAACCGGCCACAGGGTCATGGAGGACCAGTGATAAACCGGCCACAGGGTCATGAAGGACCAGTGGAGAACCGGCCACAGGGTCATGAAGGACCAGTGATAAACCGGCCACAGGGTCATGAAGGACCAGTGATAAACCGGCCACAGGGTCATGGAGGACCAGTGATAAACCGGCCACAGGGTCATGAAGGACCAGTGATAAACCGGCCACAGGGTCATGGAGGACCAGTGATAAACCGGCCACAGGGTCATGAAGGACCAGTGATAAACCGGCCACAGGGTCATGAAGGACCAGTGATAAACCGGCCACAGGGTCATGAAGGACCAGTGGAGAATCGGCCACAGGGTCATGGAGGACCAGTGGAGAACCGGCCACAGGGTCATGAAGGACCAGTGGAGAACCGGCCACAGGGTCATGAAGGACCAGTGGAGAATCGGCCACAGGGTCATGGAGGACCAGTGGAGAACCGGCCACAGGGTCATGAAGGACCAGTGGAGAACCGGCCACAGGGTCATGAAGGACCAGTGGAGAACCGGCCACAGGGTCATGAAGGACCAGTGGAGAATCGGCCACAGGGTCATGAAGGACCAGTGGAGAACCGGCCACAGGGTCATGGAGGACCAGTGGAGAACCGGCCACAGGGTCATGAAGGACCAGTGGAGAACCGGCCACAGGGTCATGAAGGACCAGTGGAGAACCGGCCACAGGGTCATGGAGGACCAGTGGAGAACCGGCCACAGGGTCATGGGCGGCCGAGGCTCATTGATGCACGTGGGGAGCGAAGGCTGGCCCGTGTGGTCCGATCAAACAGACGAGCTACTGGAGCTCAAATTGCTCAAGAAGTTAATGCTGGTTCTGATAGAAAGGTGTCAGAATACACAGTGCGTGGCTTACCTGGGGAACACATGGCACCAGGTGCACTATGGGAAGAAGGCGTGTGGCGGAGGCAGTGATGCTTTGGGCAATGTTCTGCTGGGAAACCTTGGGTCCTCCATCATGTGGATGTTACTCTGACACGTCCCACCGACCTAAGCATTGTTGAGACCATGTCCACCCTCTCATGGAAACGGTTTTCCCTGGTGGCTGTGACTCTTTCAGCAGATAATGCGCCGCCACAAAGCACAAATGCTTCAGGAATGGTTTGAGGAGCACAACAACGAGTTTGAGGCGTTGACTTGGCCTCCAAATTCCCCAGATCTCAATCCAATCGAGCATCTGTGGGATGAGCTGAACAAACAAGTCCGATCCATGGAGGCCCCACCTCGCAACTTACAGGATTTAAAGGATCTGCTGCTAACATCTTGGTGCCAGATACCACAGCACACCTTCAGGGGTCTAGTGGAGTCCATGCCTCGACGGGTCAGGGCTGTTTTGGCAGCAAAAGGAGGACCAACACAATATTAGGTCATAATGTTATGCCTGATCGGTGTATATTTCAGTAAACTCAAAAGTTTGATTACAAATTTGTCAGGGTGCGAAAAATCCGCTTTTCATTTTATATGAAAATGTGTTTTTAAAAAGATCTGATTGTGCTTCTCTGATGTCTTAACGGCATTTTTCTCAGCACTGAAGTTGTGTGAGGTCTGCTGTCCCTCAGAGAGTTTATACAATCAGTCTGCAGCTGCTAAAGTGCAAATAATGTCTCGGTGTGTGTCCTCTGTTTGTCATTCTGCACATATTTCTACATGCTATATAATCCCCAGCTCTATGCCTATCTTGTGATCATCTCTTCAGGGCCGTCATATCATATTCCCCCATTATGCAACACATGCAATGCCATTACATTCTCTTCCATCTTGTTAACTTTCTATGTTTGTTTATCAGCCTCTTTCCATGAGTGCTATATACACCACTGGTAAAAAGTTTGGAATAATTCATATTTCTTTTTATGCTTTTGAAAGAAGTCTCTTATGCTCACCAAGGCTCCATTTATTTCATCAAAGATACAGTAAAAACTATTTAAAAGAACTGTATTAAAACATTTTAAGATCTAATTTATGCCTGTGATCAAATCTGAATTTATCATCATTACTCCGGTCTCCAGTATCACATGATCCTTCAGAAATCATTCTAATATGATGATTTGATGCTCAAGAAACATTTCCTATTATTATCAATGTTGAAAACAGTTTTTACAAAAATATTAAGCAGAAAACTCTGATACACTACAATTCAAAAGTTTGGGGAAAGGTTAAAATTAATCACATAAATAAATAAATAATACTTTTATTCAGCAAGGACTCATTAAATTGGTCAAAAGTGACAGTAAAGACATAATGTTACGAAATATTTCTATTTCACATAAATGCTGTTGCATAAATGCTCAATTAAAACATCATGGTTTACACAAAAATTGCGGCAAAAACTGTTTTCAACATCATAATGATAATCATATAATAAGGGTGGGTATTCAGAATGATTTCTGAAGGATCATGTGACACTGAAGACTGGAGTAATGATGATAAAATTTCAGCATTAAATCACAGGAATAAATTACATTTTAAAATATATTCAAATGGAAAACAGTTATTTTTGCCCTTTTTCATATAGACATGAAAATGCACTATCCTAACGTAAATGCTTGTAATTCGTGAATGCTTTGGAAAATAGGCATAAAGCTGGTCTTGTTTCAAAGAAGACATTTGGAAGATTATTGTAGAAGTAAATAAATAAATAAATTATGTAAGTGAAATAGAAAAAAAGTTTTAAAATTTAATATATTACATAAAATTTATATTTTGCAAAACATAGTTTACTCTAAAACTGCAAGAAAAGCAAAGCCAACAAACCTAACAAGTTGTGTTTCAAATTTTAGGTTGATATCTCAAAAAATGAGCTTTCAGTGAGATTTTGTTTGGGCGCAGTACCTTGTCCCTAGATGACATCCACGTTCCATTACTGACCATATCCATATATGGAGTGATCTGATCCATATATTTCCATAATTTCCATACAATTTATGGAGTAGACATCCTAGAAGTAGTATGCTAGGGGCTAGAGGTAATTCGGCGTCTTGTCTATCAGCTTCCAAAGTTTGTAACTCCTTGTCTGTGTATTCTGGCTCAGAACGATATGGTTCTGGATTTTGGTTTGAGACAAAGTAAAAATCCTCTGACAATTCCTCAAAGTCAGCCATGATCAACAGTCATGTTCGCTACTATCTTCCTAGTCACGTTGGTTTTGTTGACAGACGTAACAGCGGGGCTTCTCCGGTCCTGCGAGCAAATCACTCCGCCCTCCGCAGAAGTAGAGCAGTGCTGCGCCTTCTGAGAATAAAGTCCCCAGTGTGTATACGTTTATAATATGGCTGTGTCTCATGTAACCTTGTTATTTGTACACGCTGTGACTATACACATCACGACATGTAAATAGGAAAATGTTGAAAGACATTGCAGAACTGCAAGCGTCTTGCGGAAGAACATTGCAGCCGGAGCTACTTCTCTCTGTTTATGTCTATGGCGAGTCACGCAGGGCCTGTGCTCCTCCTCGGTTCCTACCAGACCGGGCTGAAGTAGTCCCAATATAAACACTTATTATAAGTGTACCTTAATGATTCAGGGTAAGACAAAAACACGGTTTGGAAAATGGATTCATGTTGTACATTCTCATTATATACTTTTTGTAAATCTTGAACACAAAAAAAGTTACGGACAGCAGCTTTAACCTCTAATAAACCCATAAATAAAAAAAAACGTGAGTTATAGCTTACTGTCACATCACAAATGGAGAATCTATCATTTTTTTCTTTATATTTAAAACATCTTTTTTTCCCCTTCAAAATATTGAATGGATGTTATCTTTTGAATTCTTGGCATGAAAGCAAACTGAGGTTTCTACCAATCTTTCATGATTTTTCCTGTTTATCGCTATTTCAAAATAAAGGTCTCCTTATGAGTGAAAATATTCTTGATACATTTCTGCTTCTCTGTAATGAAATAGTTTGTCAAGATTAGGTTAGGTTTTTACCAAGCGGCTCCTCCCGCAGTTTATCTTGAAGCCAATACGGAAGTGAGTTAAACTGCAGTTCATGGACTGGCCACTAGAGACAGACTCCAGGAGGAGCAGAATCTCATTGAGCTCATGTTAAAATGCCCAACTTTACAGCAGAAGAACACATGTTTACAGTCTGGGACACATTGTGCTTTTGGTCTATACGGCTAATTTTGCCTTTCATGACGACTGTGAGGGGGGTGAATTTTTTTTATAACTCATTCATTTACATTATATAAAGCCTTAAAGTTCTGCATAATTAAGGGCGTAGCCACTTTGAGTGACAGGTGGATTTTGATCAAAGAAATGCAGCCTTGGTGAACATATTCTTCTTTCAAAAACATTTAAAAAATCTTACAACTTTGATATTTCTGGAAAAGCTTTCGTTCCTTCAGAGTGCCAGTGGATAAAGGTCCCATCTCTTTGGTCCCAAAACACATTCGGATATAAATATTCATTATTACACATGTCCATGTGAGGCTAGATGGTTGTGTATTCTGTAATTAAATCACAAATACACACAGTCAGGCACACAAACACACAGGAATGTGAGCACTTAGTCTCCTTTTATAAGCTCTTGTTGTCAGAATGGTGGAGCTCACTTCGCATTATCAAGTTCCCATTCCAAAGGTGCCACCAATCCTCCTGAGATTACTGAATGTTCAGCGGCTATTAATACATCAGCCAATCAGAAAACAAACCATTACTGCTCCAGAGACTGCAGCGGTTCGAGTCCCGCTCGGAGCGGGCCGGTCAGGACCGGCAACATCCACACAATCAACTGCTCGCTTTTAATGAGCCGGCCTACAGTGTGACACACAACTATCCAGGCTAAAATAAGATTATTGTATTAAATGTTATAGCTGCCAGTTTTGTTAATATATACAAGCTATTGGGTTTCAGTGTAGCGTGTGAAAAGGCTGTTTAGCGGGACTATCTATGTACTATGGTAAACGTATACTGTAGCACCTGTTTGTCTCCGCTTACTGTCATTCTCTTTACTTAAATTAATAAATAAATGGATATTGAAAGTCAAATTCTTGTAAATTGCAAACAACATGGTGCAACAGTTCACTCCTTACCGGATGAAAGATTAGGAAGATTCCGGAAAAGGTCTTGTATGTGAGCTGGAGATGGAATGATTTTAAAGGAAAGTTCCTGTTTAAATACAAGTTAAGCTTTATTACCAAAAAAATTATTTCAACGCACTCCTCAGATTGTAATTTTTCCATGAACGTCCACAGCCTTTCCAGGAATCCGGGATTTAAAAAAAAACAAAAAACGTTTTTTTAGATATTGCAATTGCAAATAATATTTTATAGCCAGGTATTTTGAGCTGAATGTAGGCCTAGAAGACTTTTCCGTACCATTTGATGATTGGGAGGCTAAAAACTTTGTATAAAGGATTGCTTGTCTGTTAAATATTTTGAGCTGAACATACAATAGAATAAGTAATACACACATAATTCATTTATACTATGACAAATAAATAATAACCACATGAATATTCTCTAGAAATTAGTGTGTCAAACGCGAGTGCTGGTCTGTCAAATGCTCGAGCTCAGTAGGATTGATTCTGATTGGATGTCAATGTTTCTATCGTTCATCAGCTGGATAAAATCCTTCTGAAAGTGATTCCACCGATATGGTTTCTCTGTGCCGTTATCGTTATAACTCTGCTATTCTTTAATTTTTAGAACGGTATCTTTATCGTCATCTTTATAGGCATACTGTTATTGGTATGAATAGGCCTTTAAACCTCTCTGATTGGTCATTGTGTTCACTCGCTCAACATATATATCTGTGATTGGCTACAATGACCAACGCTCAAAAACATGTTGTAAATAGATTAGCGCTGTTAAACGATTAATTGCGATTAACTTCACAGGCCATTTTAAGTGAGATTCCAATCTGAAGGGAGCGAACATGTTCAGTTCGAAGGGCACTGCGAACGCCGACTTTTTGGGACTTTATCTTATTCACCGTATCCTCCAGAGTTAGGTAAGTCCATACATACCATTCTCATCTCCGTGCCATAACTCTGTCTGACACACCCACCGCTAGCCTAGCTTAGCAGAAAGACTGGAGGTAAATGGCTCCAGCTAGCCTACTGCTCAATAAGTGACAAAATTTTCCTATTTACATGTTGTGATGTGTATAGTTACATTGTGTACTAAGACCGACAGAAACCAACGTGACAACCTGAGAGAGCACTGGGGACTATTTTCAGGCGCTGTGTAATATCATTGTGCCGCTGCACTCATAGGACGGCTCAAAGCTCTTGATTATTACGCAGGAATGAGAGTATAGTTTCTAACCATATCTGCCTAGAAAAGCACAACTGTTCATTTTCCATCGGTCTTAGTACACAATGTAACCATACACATCACAAAATGTTGGCGTTATTTTGCCTCTTATTGAGCAGTAGGCTAGCTGGAGCCATTTACCTCCAGTCTTTGTGCTAAGCTAGGCTAGCTGGAACTGTTTACCTCCAGTCTTTGTGCTAAGCTAGGCTAGCTGGAGCCGTTTACCTCCAGTCTTTGTGCTTAGCTAGGCTAGCTGGAGCTGTTTACCTCCAGTCTTTGTGCTTAGCTAGGCTAGCTGGAGCCGTTTACCTCCAGTCTTTGTGCTAAGCTAGGCTAGCTGGAACTGTTTACCTCCAGTCTTTGGGCTAAGCTAGGCTAGCTGGAACTGTTTACCTCCAGTCTTTGTGCTTAGCTAGGCTAGCTGGAGCCGTTTACCTCCAGTCTTTGTGCTTAGCTAGGCTAGCTGGAGCCGTTTGCCTCCAGTCTTTGTGCTAAGCTAGGCTAGCTGGAACTGTTTACCTCCAGTCTTTGTGCTAAGCTAGGCTAGCTGGAGCCGTTTACCTCCAGTCTTTGTGCTAAGCTAGGCTAGCTGGAACTGTTTACCTCCAGTCTTTGTGCTAAGCTAGGCTAGCTGGAGCAGTTTACCTCCAGTCTTTGTGCTTAGCTAGACTAGCTGGAACTGTTTACCTCCAGTCTTTGTGCTTAGCTAGGCTAGCTGGAGCCGTTTACCTCCAGTCTTTGTGCTTAGCTAGGCTACCTGGAGCCGTTTACCTCCAGTCTTTGTGCTTAGCTAGGCTAGCGGTGGGTGCGTCAGACAGAGTTATGGCACGCACGGAGATGAGAATGGTATGTATGGACTTATCTAACTCTGGGGAATACGGTGAATAAGATAAAGTCCCAAAAAGTCGGCGTGTTCCCTTAAGAGCACTTTTATACATAGTTAACGAAATCCATAAAAAATTCATAGTGAATGACAGTTATAGTACAGCTTAAAATCTGTTAATAGTCAATGAAATATACAAGTAATAAACTGATAGACTAATACTATGTTTTGATTATATCTATTTGATACATACTGTGCATTTTGTATATGTATATGCCTATTTTATGATTTTAAATTTGAAAGTTGGAAAATTTTTGAAACCCTGTCGAATGGAACGCAGCTTCAGTTTTAAGATTCCCTGATATTTCAGATTTTGTCAACACATTTTCTTCCCTTTTAAAAGACTTGCTGTAAGCTACTGGATCATATTCTTGTATCACATCCACAATCTTATTAGCATAGCATTTGCATAGTAGTTCAAAATCTCTATTGAGCTTTTCAGAACAATGAGATAGTTGAACCATGTTGAAAATCGTCCTCTGAGCCATTTCAGTGGCTCAACAGCTATTCTGTCCCAGTTCTTCAGTCGAGTCTGCTGTGCACACCTGCTCTTGTTCAATCAGGCACTTTCGCTTGGCTCATTGTGTTCTCTAGCCTGGAACGAAGGGATCAGGGAGGGTTACGTACCATATGGACACAGAGCCTTTATCTGAGGTGTTGATTGTGAGTCAAGCGGGGGAAATCTAGTGGTTTAACAGTCGCTTCATTTAAAAGTTCTCCCAGTGGTGTTGATTCATCACTCTTTGAGCTGTATCCTCGCACCCACTCTGGTTTCAGCGTCTTCACACCTGGCTCTTGGATCGCACACAACCCCTCCTCCAGATGATAACAGTGACATTACACTGACCGCTCGCACACCGGCCAATAGGAAGAAGCCGGTTGACCTCTATAAAAAGCATCGGAGCTAGAGAGAATAAGAAGGGGAACCAATGATCTGTAAGCATTGTCAAGAAAGCACGTTTGTTTTAACCCGTTGTGCGAACGCGTTTCATTATGAGCTCTAATCTTGTGAAGTCTCTTGCTCGGGTTTATGACCCCAAACCACTTCATGCTCAGAAGCGATGCGGAAGAGCCATGGCAAGGAGAGCTTCGCTTTCGACCTCAAGCAAACGTCTGTCTTCACCACTTTCCGATCAGCATTCATCTAAATCCTCCTCGTCTTCTGCTCTTGTGCACATTGAAGGACAAGTCAATGATCTGAGTGGTAAAATGGACGAACTCCTCGCCTTGCAGGAAGCGTCTCTGAGACGACTGGATGCCATCGGTCAAGATCAAGGAGTCGCCACAGGTGGACGGACCATTGAGCAGATGTTGTGTGACATGCGTGTTGTCATGGAAAGTGTTCGAGAGAAGGAGGAACAACAGAATCAGCGACTCGATGCTTTGGAGCGACTGGTTGGCGGCATTCAACAGGTTGTCAGTTTCATTGCAGAAGTGTTGAAACACTCGAGAGTGGCTGATCTCTTGAAAAGCACACACTCAAAATCCAGAAGCAGGGTGAGTTTAAATGTTTTATACAAAAGCGCTCGTTTAGATGCATATTCCTGAAGTACAGGAAAACACAGTCTAAACTACAGTGAAAGAATTCATGTTTTATACACACTTAACCTTAAAGGGGTCATGAACTGCATTGTATTTGTTTTATAGTGTTTCCTGTGGTGCACTTATAATGTTAGAATGATTTTTGCATACAAGATTGTCATATTTAAAATGTAAAAATAAAAGACATTTTCCTACCCTGATTTTAGCCTCTGATTTGAACTAGGGGTGGGCGGATCGATCTAAATATCGATAGTATCGATGGCAACATTGGTATTGGTATCAGATCGATACAGTTGTAATTGAATCAATATTTTAATTTAAATACGTTCATTATACTTTGCTCGTGTCTTCTATCTCTACAATCCTGAGCAAACGCTGCTTTCACATCCTGGACCACTTTGCTACTCCTCCCCCTCCTGCTGCTCTGCTGTGATTCGTTGTTGTGTCGTCACGTGACTCACTGACACAACGCGCCGAGGAGCAGCGAACTGAGTGAGCGAAGCTGATAGCACATTGAATGAGAGATCAGGATGGCCGAGAGGAAGAGAAGCGTTGTGTGGAGCTATTTTCCGGCACTAAATTATAATAATGACATACTGCTCTCCCCTACACAAAAGTATTTTTTTAAAGTAAAAAGTATCGTATTGGTATCGGTATCGACAATACTGACCCTATATGTATTTGGTATTGGATCGATACCAAATTTTGCAGTATCGCCCACCACTAATTTGAACGCTCTGTTTGAAGGGAAGTCTGCTGTGAGACTTCAGTGTAAACGCCCACTACTGTGATTGGCTGCTGTGAGACTTCAGTGTAAACGCCCACTACTGTGATTGGCTGCTGTGAGACTTCAGTGTAAACGCCCACTGCTGTGATTGGCCACTGTGAGACTTCAGTGTAAACGCCCACTGCTGTGATTGGCTGCTGTGAGACTTCAGTGTAAACGCCCACTACTGTGATTGGCTGCTGTGAGACTTCAGTGTAAACGCCCACTGCTGTGATTGGCTGCTGTGAGACTTCAGTGTAAACGCCCACTACTGTGATTGGCTGCTGTGAGACTTCAGTGTAAACGCCCACTGCTGTGATTGGCCACTGTGAGACTTCAGTGTAAACGCCCACTGCTGTGATTGGCTGCTGTGAGACTTCAGTGTAAACGCCCACTGCTGTGATTGGCTGCTGTGAGACTTCAGTGTAAACACCCACTGCTGTGATTGGCAGCTGTTAGACTTCAGTATAAACGCCCACTGCTGTGATTGGCTGCTGTGAGACTTCAGTGTAAACGCCCACTGCTGTGATTGGCTGTCATCTTTGCATATGAAATAGCTAGTATTACATGAACTATATCGACTGACTGACAGTCACTGATAAACTCGTGCTGTTTGATTGACAGCTCCAGCAATTGTAAAGGGAGCTTAATTGATCGCTTTCTATATATAATTGAATCAAAGTTTAAATAACAGCTAATTTTCATCTACTAAGAGAAACAATGTGAAGTTGAGCGTTTAGTCACTGGTTTGATTTACTGACACAGACAAAGAACATCTGACTGTACATGAATCATTACATATCAGAAATCACTGGTCTCAGATCAGGCATCAGATTGGACATGGTTACCGACATGTTGTGGCGTTACTGTCGCGTCCAGATCGTAAAAGAATCCATAGTGAAATGTAGCGAACACAAATAAATAATGCTCAACAGAGACGTTCACACTGATGAGAATAAATAAGCACATTCCTAGCATTAGGATCCTTTGGAAGGGAATGTTATTTGTAGTCCATCCTGTATCGCTCTTCTCTCCTCGTCATCTCACTAACACTCCAGTGGGCGGGGCCAGAGTTGTGATGATGAAGTGGGCGTTGATCTTCTTCTGCAGAGGCGTCTTTCTCCATCTTTTAAAGGCTCATTCCACAACGAGTCGCTCTCTGGGCTTGGTCACAATAAAAGCTGTTTCTGGACTTACAAGGAACTTTTTTTAGGATATTCTTATAGTATGATGACCTCTTATATGACAAAAGCTCTTGATTTCTCAGTTCATGAACCCTTTAAAATACTCTAACTGTCATGCCAATAAAGTTGAACTACATTGAAAAGTAAAATTAAATAAGAAAAAAAACTATTTTTTCAATATACAACCATGTATTAGTGAAGTCTGTGAAGCAGCTGACCAAAAAAGAGGTTCTTGTTACCCAAAAGTTTAAAAGAGAAGAAATATTTATCTTTTTTTCTCTGTATATTTGACTTAAAAATGTGGCTTTTTATGTTGTGTGAAGTTTGTCGTCTTTTATTTGATGAAAATGTTGGATGCATATATACATTAAATGTTCTTTATTCTGTATTTATTGTCCACATGAGTTTGTTGTTTCTAATTGGGGGTTTTCTAGAACATGAGTCGTTAGGTTCGTTGTCCTTGTCATCGGCTCGAGCCATTTCTAAAACAGATTGACTGATGACATGATGACACGATTCTCAGTAGCAGCTCAAGGACACTCAGAGTCACAGCAGATGATTGTGTGTAATCAGAAATATCAGATTCATCGCACGTTAGCAGCTCCGATCATGTGAATGAAAATACACGTCACTGAATAGCTTGAAAGCAGGTGCTTTTATTTAAAGTGTAACTTAATGATGATCTTGTGACCATAGACTTAAACTTGTGTAAAGACTCTTCTTTCTTTCTCTCCTGTTGTTTCTTTATCTTTCTAGTTTAGAGAAAAGGATGGGAAGGAGAAATCTAAACTGTACCCAAAGGGGTTAAAAACCCAGAAGAAAAAGAAACCACTGGATGCACCAGGTGAGAAACTACAGCGAGGTTCAAAAGCAAGAAATCACATTAGCAATCTAGGATTCAAAATCTAATTTGAATCTGGAAATAAACTGAAAGTTTTTGTATGTTGTCACATTTAAAACAAAGAAATGATTGACATAAATATGAAGAAATGTTTAAGATTCTGCTCTATTTTGGGTCACTGTTTTTAAGAGCCAAGCATCAAATGGTGCGATGACCTATTGTATCTGTTAGTTTTCTTCTTCTTCTTCTTCTTCCGCTCTGGAAGTCTATTGCAGCCCATAGAACCGCTTGCAGGAAAGTTATGAAATTTGGCACACAGATAGAGGACAGTCTGAACTCTCACCACAGCAAATTTGGAGTCTCTAACTAAATCCCTCTAGCGCCCCCAACTGTCCAAAATGTCACCTACATTTATGTTAATAACTTTTGAACTTTAGAGGCTAGAAACAAAATTCCTCTGATTCATTGGCTCAAGTCGAATGCCATTCGATTTTCCCGCCAAAAAAACTTTTCTACAGATCATCTACAGACCATGCTGGCAAAACGTTAAAAGCTTTTCGATAAACCCAACCATTCTTGAATAACACGTGAGCGAATTCAACGCCAAATTGGACGAGAGGCTATATCTCCACAGCGCTTTGGCGTATTCGGACCAAACTTGGTGCATGTCCAGAGGCTACAAGCAACGTTTGGCATAGCGCCATCTACTGGTCAGTAGATATTAAAAATGGCTATTTTTTGTTATAACTTATGGTTTGCCCAAACATCTTAAAACTGATCTCATCTGATTCAATGCATCATGCCGAGTCGAATGATACCCAATTCCCATATTCACTATTGTGAGTGTCGGCCATTTTGAATTTTGTCCTAAAATGCTTTTAAGAACGTATTAGTGTATCGTTACGAAACACGGTATGTGTCATCGGGATCATGCCCTAAAGGTACTCAAAAAGTTTAGAGAAAGCACAACCTTGTGGTCAAAAGTTTGAATGAAATTTCCAAAAATGGCGATAACTTTTGATTACTTTTGCCTATTTTTATCAACTGTTCTTGATAGATTCCTTGGGTTGTGCTGAGAACAATGATACCAATTATGCAGTATTTGCTTGAACCTCCTGTCCGCCATTTTGAATTTCTTTGAAAACATACTTTTTCAAACTTCTCCTAGACCATTGCTCTGATTTTCACCAAAATTGGCTCAGATCATCTACAGACCATGCTGGCAAAACATGGTTAAAAGCTTTTTGATAAACCCTATCATTCACGAATAAAGTTTGAACGAATACAACGCCAAATTGGACGCGAGGCTATATCTCCACAACGCTTTGTCGTATTCAGACCAAACTTGGTACATGTCATCACAAGCATGACCAGAGGCTACAAGCAACGTTTGGCATAGCGCCATCTACTGGTCAGGAGATATTAAAAATGGCTATTTTTTCTTATAACTTATGGTTTGCCCAAAAATCTTAAAACTGATCTCGTCTGATTCAATGCATCATGCCGAGTCGAATGATACCCAATTCCCATATTCACTATTGTGAGTGTCGGCCATTTTGAATTTTGTCCTAAAATGCTTTTAAGAGCGCATTAGTGTATCGTTACGAAACCGGTATGTGTCATCGGGATCATGCCCTGAAGGTACTCAAAAAGTTTTGAGAAAGCACAACCTTGTGGTCAAAAGTTTGAATGAAATTTCCAAAAATGGCGATAACTTTTGATTACTTTTGCCTATTTTTATCAACTGTTCTTGATAGATTCCTTGGGTTGTGCTGAGAACAATGATACCAATTATGCAGTATTTGCTTGAACCTCCTGTCCGCCATTTTGAATTTCTTTGAAAACATACTTTTTCAAACTTCTCCTAGACCATTGCTCTGATTTTCACCAAAATTGGCTCCGATCATCTACAGACCATGCTGGCAAAACATGGTTAAAAGCTTTTTGATAAACCCTATCATTCACGAATAAAGTTTGAACGAATACAACGCCAAATTGGACGCGAGGCTATATCTCCACAACGCTTTGTCGTATTCAGACCAAACTTGGTACATGTCATCACAAGCATGACCAGAGGCTACAAGCAACGTTTGGCATAGCGCCATCTACTGGTCAGGAGATATTAAAAATGGCTATTTTTTCTTATAACTTATGGTTTGCCCAAAAATCTTAAAACTGATCTCGTCTGATTCAATGCATCATGCCGAGTCGAATGATACCCAATTCCCATATTCACTATTGTGAGTGTCGGCCATTTTGAATTTTGTCCTAAAATGCTTTTAAGAGCGCATTAGTGTATCGTTACGAAACCGGTATGTGTCATCCGGATCATGCCCTGAAGGTACTCAAAAAGTTTAGAGACAGCGCCACCTTGTGGTCAAAATTTTGAATTAAATTTCCAAAAATGCCGATAACTTTTGATTACTTTTGCCTATTTTTATCAACTGTTCTTGATAGATTCCTTGGGTTGTGCTGAGAACAATGATACCAATTATGCAGTATTTGCTCGAACCTCCTGTCCGCCATTTTGAATTTCTTTGAAAACCTACTTTTTCTAACTCCTCCTAGAACGTTGGTCGGATTTTCACCAAAATTGGCTCAGATCATCTTCAGACCTTGCCGGAAAAAATTTGTCAAAAGCTTTTCAATAGAGCAAACCGTTCTTGAGTAACGCATCAACGAATTTGTTGGCATAATGCCAAGCTGATTCTGAGGCTGTAACTCTGCAGTGCTTTGGCACTTTGATACAAAATTATTATGTGTCATTGTCACCTCACACTGACCACACCATAGTAATGTGATAACAGCGCCACCTATTGGTCAAAAGTGATAAGCAAGTAAATCATATTACAGTGATTGTATTTGTGATTTTTTTTGTTGCCATTTTGACTTAAAATAATCTAAAGACATCTTTAATTACTTATTATTGCAGTTTTTCTGATGCTCCCTGTCATATTATTCCTTTTTGTGCTTACCCCCGATAACTACCCCCCCCCCCCTTTCCAGACTTAGTTCAGGCTGATTTTGAAGAAGTGCAAAAGCTCAATCAACAGAACAATCAGCTTTCTCAATGCACAACAGAGACAGCAGCCGGCACCACAGCTGCGCACCTGGATCTTACTGAAGAGGAGCAAAAAGGAGAGGGTCATAATGAAAGAAAGGATGACAAACAACAGACTGCAGTGGAAGATGAGACAATAGAGCGAGAAATCGTTGCTGAATTATTGCAGATAAAAGAAGAGGATAAAAAGGAGGAAGAGGAGCGGTCAAAGAAAGAGGAGGCATTATGGTTATCAGAGGAGAGTCAACTAGCTGCTACAAATTCATCTTGCCAGACCGATGAAAGCAATACAGTCAAACCAGACAGGTACATCCTCAATATGTTGTTTAAATAGCAAATGCACTGGTGCATCTGTTCACCCATGGGCGTCTGGTCTGAACACCAGGTGTGTTCAGGAGCATTGTTGGCGTGTTGCTATTGTGAGGAACTGAAAACGACTGCGCCATTGACCAACACAAACCTGCTGTAAAGTCACTGGCGCAGTATTTTTGTGTTATTTAAAGGGCGTGTTAGTAATATGAGCCTATAGGTGGAGCACAACGTGAGACACCTGCGCCATGAGCTTCACACCATATGCTCAGATCATTAAAATAGGGCCCTGAGTGTCAATAAATATTAAATTCAAATATGCCATAATATACATAATCCATTAAACATTTTAAAACCTCAATACAATTAATTTATGTAATGAATTATACACTCACCTAAAGGATTATTAGGAACACATACTAATACTGTGTTTGACCCCCTTTCGCCTTCAGAACTGCCTTAATTCTACGTGGCATTGATTCAACAAGGTGCTGAAAGCATTCTTTAGAAATGTTGGCCCATATTGATAGGAGAGCATCTTGCAGTTGATGGAGATTTGTGGGATGCACATCCAGGGCACGAAGCTCCCGTTCCACCACATCCCAAAGATGCTCTATTGGGTTGAAATCTGGTGACTGTGGGGGCCATTTTAGTTCAGTGAACTCATTGTCATGTTCAAGAAACCAATTTGAAATGATTGGAGCTTTGTGACATGGTGCATTATCCTGCTGGAAGTAGCCATCAGAGGATGGGGACATGGTGGTCATAAAGGGATGGACATGGTCAGAAACAATGCTCAGGCAGGCCGTGGCATTTAAACAATGCCCAATTGGCACTAAGGGGCCTAAAGTGTGCCAAGAAAACATCCCCCACACCATTACACCACCACCACCAGCCTGCACAGTGGTAACAAGGCATGATGGATCCATGTTCTCATTCTGTTTATGCCAAATTCTGACTCTACCATCTCAACGTCTCAACAGACCAGGCAACATTTTTCCAGTCTTCAACTGTCCAATTTTGGTGAGCTTGTGCAAATTGTAGCCTCTTTTTCCTATTTGTAGTGAAGATGAGTGGTACCCGGTGGGGTCTTCTGCTGTTGTAGCCCATCCGCCTCAAGGTTGTTTGTGTTGTGGCTTCACAAATGCTTTGCTGAATACCTCGGTTGTAACGAGTGGTGATTTCAGTCAAAGTTGCTCTTCTATCAGCTTGAATCAGTCGGCCCATTCTCCTCTGACCTCTAGCATCAACAAGGCATTTTCGCCCACAGGATTGCCGCACACTGGATGTTTTTCCCTTTTCACACCATTCTTTGTAAACCCTAGAAATGGTTGCGCGTGAAAATCCCAGTAACTGAGCAGATTGTGAAATACTCAGACCGGCCCGTCTGGCACCAACAACCATGCCACGCTCAAAATTGCTTAAATCACCTTTCTTTCCCATTCTGACATTCAGTTTGGAGTTCAGGAGATTGTCTTGACCAGGACCACACCCCTAAACGCATTGAAGCAACTGCCATGTGATTGGTTGATTAGATAATTGCATTAATGAGAAACTGAACAGGTGTTCCTAATAATCCTTTAGGTGAGTGTATATACTGTATGAAGTTTATTGATTTACTTTATATTTGTGTAGCTGTGATGAGAATCTGGAAATAACTGTCAGCACTAAGAGGCATGTTGCTGACGAGACTCTGACAGATGACCTTAAAAAAAGCAGAGTTGAGGAGGCGTCAGAGGAAGGGGATAAGGAATCAAAGGAGGAAGACGAGGCAGGACTTGAAGCGGCAGAGGCGGAGAGACCAGAGAGACCAGAGGAGGAGAGGAAAGATGCAGAGTCAGTCACTGACGAATATGTCATTGGTAAGAATATCGGTGTAGGTCTGAGAATAATGTAAACACATTTCCCTTTTCCAGTTGCGTATTCTAATCTCTCCCACAGATTCTTCCCCTCCACCGCCTGCCCCATTTGAGCACCGTCTAGTGACAACTAAAACCCACCAGATTACCAGCTACTACACGATCAATAAAGAGGAGGTTCTCGGAGGGTGAGTCACAGAAGATATTAATATTACATCATATTACGTTAGGTTAGCGTCGGAGGAATTTTTAAAGCAGGATTCCTGCAATAATAAACCCATGGCATAAGATTCCTTCGCATTTTAAGAGCTTACAGGACACACGATACACAAGGGGATGAAAGTGACGGACAGGTGTGTGTGTGTGTGTGTGTGTGTGTGTGTGTGTGTGTGTGTGTGTGTGTGTGTGTGTGTGTGTGTGTGTGTGTGTGTGTGTGTGTGTGTGTGTGTGTGTGTGTGTGTGTGTGTGTGTGTGTGTGTGTGTGTGTGTGTGTGTGTAGGAATGAAAAACATTAAGAGAGTGAGACGTGCAACATATTTTTAGACCTCAGTGAAAGTGAATATCTAGAGACAGGAGATTAAAGTGAATTTCCTCAGCGGCCTTGCAAAGAATGTGGGAGTTTAGACTTTTTAAAGTGCATTAAATGTGTTTTTTATTGTCTTATTTTGATTGTAATAGAGGACGCTTTGGGATGGTGCACAAATGTGTAGAGAAATCCTCTGGCCTCATGTTAGCAGCCAAGATCATCAAAGCCAGGAGTCAGAAAGAGAAGGTACACTGTAAAAAAAATCATCATGGGTCTTGTCATTTTCACAAAATAAATTAATTCAATCATTTTGAGGCTTGAATTGAGGAACTGATTAAGCTGATACAATTAAGGGAAAAAAGGCTACACTCTAAAAAAAAGCTGGGTTAAAAACAACCCAAGTTTGGTTGAAAAGGGACTAACCCAGCAATTGGGTTGTTTTAACCCAGTGAATGGGTCGTTTTAGCCCAGCGGTTGGGTTAAATGATTGCTTAAAACAACCCAATCGCTGGGTTAGTCCATTTTCAACCCAACTTGGGTTGTTTTTAACCCAGCATTTTTTAGAGTGTACCTATTTATTTTAAGAGAATTGTGCAGTTTTATTTAGTGACACCATTGTTAGTTGCCAGCATGCTTTGCATATGGCTGGAAATGGAGCGTTGATATTGAAATGAAGTGTTATTTTATGTGTTTTTGAGTGAATGTTTAATGTTCAGTTATGTTTGACATTTGAAAGAGTCTCTGTTATGTTGAAGTTTTGACCGTTATCATTGTGCAGAAGAGTAGAGCTTATAGTTAAGTTGTGAATAACTGCATATACTAATATTATATGAAGCAATATGAGCAATAACTTTGCTAATGCCAGTGCAGTAACAAGTTTGTTTCTGCTTTTGCTGTGCTGGCAGCATACAGTCTATTTATTGTATAACATAACTCAAAAGTGAAATATAAACACGTCATTTCCATTCACTCTAATTTATACCCATTTATTAAAGTCAACTTATAATAAATAAGCATGCACATTTCACTAAAATTGTTTCATAGACTAAATAATTTAGTACATGATTTATTCAGGTAGATTCCATTAAAGAAACCAAGCCTTAAAAACTACTCAAAAATATAATGTGTAATATTGCTACCATCATTTTTTTTAAGTAAATAGCACATCATATTTTTTACATGCCTGTCCATTTTAAGACATCAGTACTATGACTTTAAGGTAGTGATTCTCGAAATGTTCAGTTAAGTTTCAGTTTTAATCAACTTATGGACCACTTGGTTATTATAAGTGAGGAGTCAGTAATTTACTATTATAGTATTTATTAATATTTTGAAGTTTTTGTAATTTGTTATGTACTGTTTTTCCTCTATTTTAGTTAGTTGCCAAGGAAACATTTCTAATTTTCATGTTTCTCAAGTTAGATTTTTCTATCTAATATTTATGTTTGCTGTCATTTCATCTTTGTTTCAATTAACAGCGTGATTTTTAATAGTTTTAGATTGAGTTAACAGCACTAGTCTATGATCAAGAGCGAGATTTATTTATAAATGTATAATGAATCATTGATTTTACATGTATTTGTGTTGTCAGGAGGTAGTAAAGTGTGAGATTGAAGTGATGAACCAGTTGAATCACGCCAATCTGATCCAGCTCTACGCCGCCTTTGAGTCTCGACATGAAATCATTCTAGTGATGGAGTAGTAAGTCTCACAAACACACCCAAGTCTCTGTCTTTGCATTATTTCCTTTTAAAGTAATTTGATAAATTCATGACACTGTATATCACTCTACTCTATAAAACCTATTTAGTTTGAATTCATTTTTAGTACATTAAAATAATACATATTATTATTATTTTATGTTTTGTATCCTAAACCCCCAACTGTCCGAACAAATGAACAGACTTTTTAAAACCAAGCACACACAGACAGCATCTCACACTAATCTCCTTCATGCTTTCTGTCTTCAGAATGTGCTGCTAACATGTATTTTGCGCCCCCTAGTGTTGATGGCGGAGAGCTGTTTGACCGGATCATAGATGAGAACTATAAGCTGACTGAGTTGGACACAGTGCTGTTCATCAGGCAGATCAGTGAAGGCCTTCAGTATATGCACAAGATGTACATATTACACCTGGACCTAAAGGTACTAAACACATTTAATACATTATATGTAATTAGAGGTGCTGTATGTACGTTTTTGACTGTACTAAAGCATAAAAATACCATCATATGTTTGCAGATATTTAGGAAACATGCTGACACACATGCTCGTTTCTCAGATAAACAATGCTCCAGTTATTAGGGCCAGAGCACCGATGGCGTGAGGACCCTATTGTATTTGCTCAGCCTATTATTATTCTTCTCCCAAATTAATCACATTTTTGAGGGCCTAAACCTGCTCGAAAACTCATGAAACTTCGCACACACGTCAAAAGTGGTGAAAATTTTACGTCTGATATGGGTTTCAGAATTGGCCGTGGCAAAATGGCTCAGTAGCGCCACCTACAAAATTTAAATTAAGCGCCATTCGAGCTACGTTTCACATACAGGTATGAAATTCGGTTCACACATGTAACCGCCCAATACCTACAAAAAGACCCAGGGTGAGAAATATGAAAACCCAACAAGAAGTGAGATATTTTAAATTTTCTTTGCAAAAATGTTTTGCCATTTCCATACGTTGTACTTAAACGAACTCCTAGAGATTTAATCAACATCATATTTGCACAGTCTAATCTAAAGGCCTTCGCAAAGTTAAATTGTGAAGATCTTGAGTTTTCCCTGGAGGGCGTGTCCGTGGCGGCCTCACAAAGTTCGATGTTTCGCCATAAAACAGGAAGTTGTTGTAACTCGGGCATACAATGTCTGATCTGCCCCAAAATCCACATGTTTGATAAGAGTCCTGACCTGAAGACATCTACATATGAGTTTTAGAATTAGGCGTGGCAAAATGGCTCGATAGCGCCACCTACAACATTTCAACAAAGTGCCCCCCCCCGCTACGTTTCACGTACAGGTATGAAATTCGGTAGACAGATGTAACAGCCCAATACCTACAAAAAAGTCTCCATGTACGAAATCTGAAAACCAACAGGAAGTGAGATATTTTGAATTTTCTTTGCAAAATTTTTGCAAATTTTGCCATTTTCCAACCCTAAAGAATCAAGATGAATGTGGTCTGTACAATCGTCTGTATCTTTCACTGAGAGAAAAGCACATGTTATCAATATGTTTTGGAAAACTTTCTCTGGTTGGGACCAGATCTCACCAACTCCAACCTTGGAGAGACTGTGTATCTGTGTATGTGCGCAGTATTCGGTGTTACAGATCAGTATTGGAGGTGGATTACGGGCTTTCTAAAAGATGGAGGGGCTTGTTGTTCTGGACAAGCTGGCGCCTGCTCCAGATCTGGAAGGTCATTACGTGCCTAATTCCGGGGTAAAAGTGTCAACAAGTGATATCTGTACATGTGAATCTGATTAACTGACAATGACTGGAAATTTACCATGACTGTGACCATGACTTTTCTCTGAGCCAATCAGAATCATTCAACTTGCAGTAATGGTTAGACCTTGAAAAAAGTATAATGTTGAGGAATTGTATGTACGATAGGCGGAGACAGGTAGGCTGGTAGAGGGAGCGCGGCCTACGAACTCCTTGTGAGACTTGAAGCTGGCTTCTGCTGATGAAACTGCAAACTATTCTTCAGTAAATTTTTCTTTAATTAATTGCACTCCTGACTCTTGGTCTTCTTTTTTCACTACTGGTCCTGGGTCCTAAGCTGTTACCCCAACACTGGCAACCTGCGTAAGCGTCGAGGGTGAGGAGGAGAGAATGGGGGAAACGATATTTAGGGCCTGGTATATGCACACCAATATATGATGGTGTGAGGACCCTATTGTATTTGCTCAGTCTATTCTTCTTCTCCGAAATGAATCGCATATTTGAGGGCCTAAACCTACTCGAAAACTCATGAGACTTTGCACATGCGTCAGAAGTGCTCAAAATTTCTGACTGTTTCAGAATTAGGCGCAGCAAAATGGCTCAATAGCGCCACCTACAAAGTTTCAATGTAGGCGCCACCTACAAAATTTCAAAGGTAGCGCCGTTCGCACTATGTTTCACGTACGAGTATAAAATTCGGTACACACATGTAACAGCCCAATACCTACAAACAAGACTGAAAACCCAGCAGGAAGTGAGAACCCATTTCCAGATGTTGTACTTTGACAAACTCCTCCTAGAGATTTAATCAGATCAACATCATATGTGGTCAGTCTTAATCTAAAGGCCTTTGCGACGTTAAATGCGAAGATCTTGAGTTTTCGTTGAAGGGCGCGTCCGTGGCGGTCTGACAAATGAGATGTTTCGCCATGAAACAGGAAGCATACAATGTCCAATCTGCCCCAAACTTCACATGTTTGATTAGAGTCCTGGCCTGAAGACATCTATATGCCAATATTCAGTTAGTCACAGCGCCACCTGCTGGCAACAGGAAATTGCATGCTTTTCACTGTAATTCACTCCCAGAGACACATTTAAATATGCCATGAAGTCCCAAACATGCTAGAAACACATTAAATCATGCAACATTGGCTAAGTGCTAATGCGAGGGCCCTTTCATCGCTGCTTGCAGCTTTAACTTGAATCTGGACTACAGTACCCATTTCAACCACTAGCTGTCATTCTTACATATAGCACCTTTAAAACAAATGCATAAGAAGAACAATAAGTCTGACTATATTTTTACTGTGTCAATAGCCTGAAAACATTCTCTGCATCAGTCGAGAAACAAACAAGGTCAAGATAATCGACTTTGGGCTTGCAAGAAGGTTAGTATTATCTGTGTTTACAGTTACTTTCTTCATGAATCGACTGTTTTTTATCACACCGATTTGTTCTTCATCGTCCTTTCAGATATAAACCCAGGGAAAAGTTGCGGGTGAACTTTGGTACTCCTGAGTTCCTGGCTCCTGAAGTCATCAACTATGAATTTGTCTCATTCCCAACCGATATGTGGAGTTTAGGTGTCATCACTTACATGCTGTGAGTTTGTGTAACATAGACATCAGTGAACAATCATAATCGTGACATTTGTAAAAACGTACTTATGTTTTATGTTTCTAGGCTCAGTGGCTTGTCTCCGTTCCTGGGTGAGGATGATAATGAGACACTAAATAACATCCTGGCATGTCAGTGGAGTTTCGAAGAGGCAGAGTTTGCCGACATCTCCGAGGAGGCCAAAGACTTCATCACACGCCTGCTTGTGAAGAGCAAAAGGTTTGTGTGTCCTCAGAGATGGACACAAATCTGATACCAGTATGTTTGCATTTTGATGCACTTTCTTTTTTTGTGCAGTTGGAGAATGAGTGCATCCCAGTCCCTGAAACACCCATGGCTTTCAGACCGAGCGCTTCACTTCCGTCTTCACCATAAGGTTAACGCAACAGCTTTGAGTCTGTGGCTAAATTAGTGCATTGGTGAATTAATGGAAATTAAGATAATTAATTAACGTGTTTCTCTCACAGAAAAACAAGTGTCACTCTTCACATGCTCCTCCTCCAGAGGGCTAAACCGGTAAGAGATGCACACCAGTAACTCTTTCCCTGCCAAACACAGAATTTTCTGGGTTTCCGTGTTGTCACTGTTATATGCTAGGGGGGGGCGGAAAGAGGAGAGACTCTCCTGATCAAACATTGTTTCCAAGTCTGTGGTTTTCCCGATGAATTAGGCTACTTTTAAGCTGTTGCCGCGGGTTGATTTCACCCCCGTACGTACAATGTCGGTGCTCCAACACCCCCCAGATGTACAAATTCAGTGGAGAATTCGACCGCCCGATGGAGAAAATCACATTGGGCTACTTTTGTTGCACAGACCTGGCAACCCTGTGATCAAAACACAGGTGAAGAAGAAGCAGAAACAAGCGATATCATATGTAATCATATGCACATGTAAAATAACACGATCATCAACATTAAACAGCATATAAATCAAAACTGCCTAATGTTACTGACTGAAATGTCGACCCAGGACGAGCTACAGGACTGTGAAGCTTTGGGGTGTTGATGGACTCGCTCTACTCCATCTGTGTTTGATCATCGTTCTAAATCTGATCCAGATGTAGTCTTTGACAAAAATTAGATTTTTAATGAAACTTGCCCACATTCAAGTGATAATAAAAAAAATGCATGAAATAAAATGGTTTTTTTTTTTGTTTAAAAGCAGAGGGTCTGTTCTTTCTCATTGCATGTTCAGATATTCATACAACTAGATATTCTGGGGGCCATGACATTTTTGTGAAAATGATCAAAAATGCTGGTGGTGACTGGCAACTTTTTTTTTAAACACTTGCAGGGAAAGAGTTAAAGTCAACATGAAATTAAAAATTCTATCTGTATGCTAAATGCATTATATGGATCTTATTGTGAACAGTTCATCCGTGCATCCGTTTAATTAAAAAAAATATTTACAGACCATTTTGTACTGACCTGGCAACCCTGTGATCAAAAGAAAAAGCAGAAACAAGCAATATCATATGTAATCATATGCATATGTAAAATAACGCGATCACCTACATTAAAAGCATATAAATCAAAACTGCCTAATGTTATTGAATGAAATGTCTACCCAGGACGAGCTCTAAGACTGTGAAGTTCACCCAAAAAGGAAATTTCTGTCATTAATTCATGTCGTTCCAAACTCTTAAGACCTTCGTTCATCTTTGGAACACAAATGAAGATCTATTTGATGAAATCCGAGAGCTTTCTGTGCTAAAAACAAACAAAAATAACATCTTCATTCAACAAATTCTTCTCTTTCGTGTCACTCTCCTACACTGTTCACGTAAGCACCACAACCTATGCAGGTGATCATGGGATCGTGCTCGGCCAATAGTGAGCAGGCGTTCTGACGTAGAACCCGGAAGCCCGGTACTTTGTGAATAGCCCAACAACGTGAATCGCGTAAGAGACTGTCATGGAAGAGAAAAGATTCGTAAAGTATTCTCGCCGCTTCATAACATTAAGGTTGAACCACTGGAGTCACATGTACTATTTTAATGATGTCTTTACTACCGTTCTGGACCTTGAAAGTGGTAATGTTGCAGTCTATGTGTGGTTCAGAAAGCTCTCGAATTTCTTAAAAAATATCTTCATTTGTGTTCTGAAGATGAACGAAGGTCTTAAGGGGTTCGGAACGACATGAGGGTAAGTAATTATTGACAGAATTTCATTTTTGGACAAACTAACCCTTTAAAATCCAATGAACAACCGATGGATCATGGAACCAAGTCCTACGTTTGTTCGATAGTCCATTACACACCGATGTATGTCACAATATGGAAAAAAAATATCTGTTGCTGATAAAACTCATTTGATTGCACTTTGCATGTCATTGACTGTCCCATATGATAAACTTCACTTGTGGGTAACATTCATTTTCATGTTTTCTGCAGAAGAGATCATTGGCTCTCCTGGTGACAAACTGGACCAATACAGTTGTACCTGAACAACTACACAACATCTGTTTAACATTACAGTCACATACTGTAATGTACAGTGTCCGTTACCTGCTTACCTCAAGCTTACAACATATTAAAAATACTGCTCTCCTCTTGTGCTGCATAAATATTTCATCATTTGTAAAATGGTAAGCATTTATGGCTCTTTTATGACAAACTGGCCCTGTGCTCCAGTCTCGGTTTAAGTAGGGTTTAACTGTCTTTTGGCGGTTTCTTATGAAGAATTACTACAGACAGTTAATACTACAGATATTCGGTCTCACATGTGCACTTTATAATAGGCCAGGATTGGAGGAAGTATGTCTATGGCTAAGAGTACAAAAGATAAATCATCATATGCACAAATGCATTGAGTCTTATCATGGTAATATCCTGTACGTCACTGGTTTATGGTTACATTTCATTCACGTGGTGTTTGTGAAGGCATTGGAACTACCGTACTGTATTTTACACTTGAAAGTCTAGAACCCTTAATGTCAAAATCCTGCACATGATCTATGATTTTTGAATGTTTCTGCTGCTTTTCAGGAAGTCTAAGTGACAAAGTTTGGAGTTTGTCTGTGTGCATGTAATTATTGTTATCTGATACAAATAGCCATGACCCAAATACACACTTACCATATTTTATAAAATGTAGTTTAGATGGTTTCCTCTAAGGCAAATGTATTGTTCAAAACGAATTGTTCAGAATCCCATGAGCTCAGAATGCCTTAGATAAAGACTTAATTGTACTTTTTTTAAGCTTGAAATTTAAGACTTGGACACTGGATCCAAGATTCACTGGCTGTTTTTGGCAACACTATGGTCTTGTTCACTCCCTCTCTTTGTGGTAAACATCTCACCTTCCATGAAGGCAAATGAAAAAAAAAAAACAGAACACTACCTACAGATGTATTGTGTGTTTTGTGTGGTTCTACATATAATGTTTTGCTTCGATCACCCTGACTGATGTTTACTTGAAAAGCTTTCACGATATAGTAAATGGGATAAACTTCACTGTGCGTCAGCTGATGGCTAGCAGTGTTTTAGAGAACACTTGCATTCTGGGTGAAAGCTGAAAACCAAGAGTATCACTTTTTGATGCGTTTGAAAAGGTCACATTTTTAATCATGAACGGGAAAATATTTATTTATTTGTGTGTTTTCACTTACTGTATATGTGAGGACTTAGGCTGAAATAAACTAGCAGGGAAAATAACATTTCAATACTTTCATATGTTAGTTCTTGTATATTGCTGTAAGTGCCTTAGAACTTTAAATAGCCTATTATTAAATTAAACAAATTATATTAAAAAAAAAATTTCTTTGTTTCTTTCATTCATTCCTCTTCTTCTTCTTTTATGTGTACATGCACTCCCTGGAGCGCACACTGTTCCGAGTGTGTGTGTGTGTCCACGGTTTGCAGTCTGTATGTGTGTATGTTCACTACTCACTGTTCATAATGTGTGTGCTAACTTTGGATGGATTTAATGCAGAGGACAAATGCTGTGTATAGCTTGCCATACTTGGCCTTCACGTCACTTTAAGTCACATTGTGCCGTTTTCAATTTTTTTAGCATATTTTTTCACTCATGAAATATAAATTTTTTTAAAACCTAGATAAATAACGAATTCCCCCTTTAGTAGGCTATATTTTTTCAGCAGTGATTTAGGCCAAAGTCCCTTTAAGATGAGTCATTTCACTCGGCGGCCATCTTTGAAACGCATCTCGGGCATGCAAGTGCATCTCTTTGAAACATGAAATTCTCCAAAACTGTTCGCCAAGCGATTCAATTTCATATTTGAAATCACCAATGAAATATGACAACAACTCTCTCCTAAATTTGTGTTTCTAAAAGCTTGAATCATGACAAAAAAAACCACAAAATTTTTCAGCCTGGACAAAGCTAATGTGCATGCGCAGTCCCAGAGGTCTTTGCTGTTGCACAAAAATATAACTTTTTTGTTATAAAAACAAAACAAAAAACAAAACAAGTCCAGCCCAGGTGAGAAAAAGTAACGCAAAAGTAACGTAACGCATTACTTTTCTTAAAAAGTAACTAAGTAACTCAATTAGTTACTTTTTAAGGGAGTAATGCAATATTGTAATGCTTTACTTTTCTTACAAAGTAACTAAGTAACTCAATTAGTTACTTTTTAATGGAGTAACGCAATATTGTAATGCATTACTTTTCAAAGTAGCTTTCCCCAACACTGGCCGCCAGTGATGACGTTAGAGACTCTGCCGTAAGACATCTAGCCTTTATTATGTATATCTATGATTAGAACCGGTCCAGAGCTTCTAACTGCACGATGACGCGATTGGCCCTTTCCTTTAAAAGGTGGGACGTATTCCGAGTTGCAGTTTCTTCCATTCATAAGAGTGAACTTTCTTTAGGAAAAATATATATTTATCAGGCTATTTTTTTTATTATTATTTATCAATATTTATTGGTGTATGCTAAATCATTTGTATTCAGATTTATTCTTGTCTTTATTCATGTCTTCATTTATATTATTTATTTTATTTACATGTTATTGATTTATTTAAAGGCACAATATGTAAGATTTTTTATATTAAAATATCCATACACCACTAGAACAGTGTTATATATTTTGTTGAGCTGTGTACTTGCATTATCATAAAAGTTTCCAACAATGTTTAAATCCAGAGAAATCTTCAATTATAACCAGTGTTACGTGTCCTTGCGTCACCTGTCAATGACATCATATCCACACTACCCTTGATTTCTGTAGAAACCATGAAAACACCAAAGACGCTTTATTATAGTGTGTGTTTTATTAGACAGGCGAGCAACTGTTTGGATCATTTATCAACAGAAACTGATCATTGTTCTCCAGCTCAACACAGTTAGTCTTATTGTTTGAATCGCTTTTTTTCTTGATTCACCGCGAGTGACGTTTTTACCTCAGAGACGACACTATTTTATAATCAGAGAGAGCTTTCTCCATCATACAATATACAGTGAGGAAAATAAGTATTTGAACACCCTGCTATTTTGCAAGTTCTCCCACTTAGAAATCATGGAGGGGTCTGAAATTGTCATCGTAGGTGCATGTCCACTGTGAGAGACATAATCTAAAAAACAAAAATCCAGAAATCACAATGTATGATTTTTTAACTATTTATTTGTATGATACAGCTGCAAATAACTATTTGAACACCTGAGAAAATCAATGTTAATATTTGGTACAGTAGCCTTAGTTTGCAATTACAGAGGTCAAACGTGTCCTGTAGTTTTTCACCAGGTTTGCACTGCAGGAGGGATTTTGGCCCACTCCTCCAGGTTTCTGGCCTGTCACTGAGAAACACGGAGTTTGAGCTCCTCCAAAGATTCTCTATTGGGTAACTTCAGGTCTGGAGACTGGCTAGGCCACGCCAGAACCTTGATATGCTTCTTACAGAGCCACTCCTTGGTTCTCCTGGCTGTGTGCTTCGGGTCATTGTCATGTTGGAAGACCCAGCCTCGACCCATCTTCAATGCTCTAACTGAGGGAAGGAGGTTGTTCCCCAAAATCTCGCATTACATGGCCCCGGTCATCCTCTCCTTAATACATATGCTTCACTGTAGGGATGGTGTTCTTGGGATGGTACTCATCATTCTTCTTCCTCCAAACACGTTTAGTGGAATTATGACCAAAAAGTTCTATTTTGGTCTCATCTGACCACATGACTTTCTCCCATGACACAAACTTAAGACGGGCCTGGACATGTGCTGGTTTAAGCAGGGGAACCTTCCGTGCCATGCATGATTTCAAACCATGACGTCTTAGTGTATTACCAACAGTAACCTTGGAAACGGTGGTCCCAGCTCTTTTCAGCTCATTGACCAGCTCCTCCTGTGTAATTCTGGGCTGATTTCTCACCTTTCTTATGGTGCGTTCACACCGGACGCGATTCGCGCGATTCGCGCGAGTGATTTACTTGTTAAGTCAATGCAGAGACGCGAAATGGCATTCTGCGGCGCGATTCGCGCGAATGAGGCGGCGAGATTCGCGCGATTCGCGCGATTGAGGCGGCGAGAAGGACGCGACTTGAGCGTTTTGAACGCGCGATTCGCGCGAATCGCGTGAATCGCGCGAAACGCTCAAGTTGAAAAATCTGAACTTTGGCGGATATTTCGCGCCGCGTTAACCAATCAGGAGCTTGCTCTAGTAGTGACAACAATGAGGAGAAAATCTGTATATTAATATCTGGTTCAGACAATATGATTATCACTGTGATAACATTAAATGACATGAAACACAACCCAGTCTCTTTTTGTTAAATGCAAGTTTATGTATGATCAATAATACAAAAGTATAAGTAATGTATAACAAGCTATACATGAAAAAGCAAACAATGCAGTCAAACATTCAAAGTCAGTGCTAGTAGGCTAACGTTACAACTGCAACGTACAGTTATAGCCTAAAAATATAAAGTAATGAAACTTATCTTTGCCCTCAGCCTAAACGATTTGCCAGGGAACAAATTATAGATCCATGAGACCAAAGATCGGCCGTTACAAGACGAATTATAGCTCGAGACACACCACAGAGACATCAGAGCCAGCGGTAGACGGCAGAAGGACTGGCCGAGGAAAGGTTGCCCTCGCCGGCTTTCACGTGCGCTGAGCGCGCTGTCCGCTGGAGCTCACAGCTCCGACAACGGCAGATAAAATGTTCAAATAGGCACTGTTTATGTAAATAAACCACAGATTTGAGCTTTAAACAACTACATTATCGACTGAAAAAGTCTTAAAACTACGTTTTGCCACACATTAACAGTAGATATGAACAAAAAAAAGACATGTAAACACAGTCCATGTCAGCCATTTCTCAACGAGACGAGCTGCTGGCGGAAGCCCCGCCCATGACGCGAATTCGCATCTGTTGTGCAGTGAATGTCACGCGCGATTCGCGCGAATTTCACGCGCGATTCGCGCGAGTAAACTCAAAATGTACACGCGTCCACCTTCGCGCGAATCGCGTCCGGTGTGAACGCCACATTAGGATCATTGAGACCCCACGAGGTGAGATCTTGCATGGAGCCCAAGTCCGAGGGAGATTGACAGTCATGTTTAGCTTCTTCCATTTTCTAATGATTGCTCCAACAGTGGACCTTTTTTCACCAAGCTGCTTGGCAATTTCCCCGTAGCCCTTTCCAGCCTTGTGGAGGTGTACAATTTTGTCTCTAGTGTCTTTGGACAGCTCTTTGGTCTTGGCCATGTTAGTAGTTGGATTCTTACTGATTGTATGGGGTGGACAGGTGTCTTTATGCAGCTAACAGCCTCAAACAGGTGCATCTAAGTTAGGGAGTGGAGGTGGACATTTTAAAGGCAGACTAACAGGTCTTTGATGGTCAGAATTCTAGCTGATAGACAGGTGTTCAAATACTTATTTGCAGCTGTATCATACAAATAAATAGTAAAAAATCATACATTGTGATTTCTGGATTTTTTTTTATAGATTATGTCTCTCACAGTGGACATGCACCTACGATGACAATTTCAGACCCCTCCATAATTTCTAAGTGGGAGAACTTCCAAAATAGCAGGGTGTTCAAATACTTATTTTCCTCACTGTATGTTAAATGTCACTTAGCAACAGTCATTTCGTCATCCTGTGTTCATTAATATGATATTCCAATATCGATCTAGATACTGCAAAGTTTCTCACACCAGCCACCGAGCGGACGCACAGAGTAACCGTAACGCTAATAAAACTTTAATACATTCACTCATTCATGAACATGATTTCTGCCCGAGTCCGACGGATTCCATTCCATCGGCTGTGGAGGTGAAGAGTCAAGACTACAACTCCCATGATTCCACACTCATTCACGTTGTCATCAAGCTTCGCCTTTGTTTTGAATAAGCGACCTCTAGCAGCGAAACTTACATACTGTGGCTTTATTAATTTAGGCCTATATATTTTCTATGCTCTGATATGTTTAATCATTTCCAAATGTAATGTCTTTGGTGTCTCTTCTGTGTTGTGAGATTTAGTGTGCGTATTTTTCATCATAACTGATTATGTGATGTACCTTTCTTCTATCAAAATCTGTTTCCATCTCTACAGACATGAGATAATGCAAGATCTGCGATATTCTCTTAACGGTGTCAAAACAACACCTCTTATATCTATTTTCATCTATCTTTGACATTTGACCAGTCTGTCGATCTAACCGTTACATCAACTACGCCTGTTTCTTGCATATGTTTCCTTCATATCTTCCTTATTTTGTCCGTCTTTCTCTACACTGTGATCTTCACAATCTTCATCTGTCAGATACAATACAAAGATTTTATTATAAACTATTATTTACTTTGTTTATCATTTTACATTTTAACTTAATTAATTTGACCGAGCCATTGCTTGTCTGTCATCATTTATTACTATTATTAAAAGAGAAAGTAAAAAGTAGTTTAATTCCTCCTGAAGATCGAGTCCTTTAGTGGGCGCTGTGATGCATGTACACCCTAAGCCAATAGTATTTATCTCCTCTTTATTCTGTGGTGCGCACGTCACCGGCGTCCTGCTCTGTGATTGGTTGCTGAGTGCAGGTTCCTGATGTGTCGCTCAAACTGCTGGAGTTTCGGATGTGTTTGCATCCGTACGTGATAATAAGCGATCGCGCAGTGGAACCAGACCCCATCGACCCAGTCCTAACCCAGACCAGCTCCAGACAATGGCTCAGTGCTCAGCAGCTTCGGCCAGTGGCGATGTGAACGGAGACAGCAAGACGAAGAGGAAAGTGGCCATCATTACAGGCATAACCGGTCAGGTAACGTGAAGTATTGTCTTTACAAATGCGACACGATGGCATATACAGAAAACTCACCGGAAAATGGAAATGTTTCTTATTTACTCACCCGTGTGTTGTTCCAAACGCGTATGAGTTTCATTGGTCGGTTGAAAAATGAAAATGAGCTGTCAGGCAGAATGACATCCTCCTTTCATCAGGGGAATAAAGAGATGAGAATAGTAACAGTCTCTTGCCATTAGGGATGAGTAAACGATATATTAGACGGTTTTATCCTAAACAAAAACAGACTGACGGCAAAGTTAGACCTATACGTACGCTTGTTGGTAACCATGGTAACCACCGTTTTCGTTAAAATACCACAATTGCCATACATATAGTAATCTTCGTAAAATTTGAATACTTTAACCCCTTAACCGTCACCCTCTTTCTTGAGAATAGACGTGAAAATGCACAATCCAAACTTAAAGGTGCAGTGTGTAATATTTATGAGGCTCTATTGACAGAAATGCGTAATAACATACATAACTTTGTTTTCAGTGGTGTATAAAGACCTTACATTATGAACTGTTATGATTTATTACCTTAGAATGAGCCGTTTCTATCTACACACACCGCTGGTCCCATAGATATCCATAATAAAGGCTAGATGTCTCGTCTGCGCTGCTGGCCAATGGAGGTCGACGTCCGCACCTGGCGGCCATCTTGTCACAGTCAGCTCGCTCACTCGTAACATTGTGTTTTAATGGTGCTTGCACTTTTTAAATAACCGTAACTTGCTCATTTTTCTACCGATTTTCAAACTGTTTGGTTTGTTATAAACGTCAGAGATGTAGTTATGACACTGCATACTTATGAAAAACTATTCATAATTTTTTCAAGCATCCATAATTATAGCCACGTTAATGACGTTTGTAAGAAACCAAACCATTTGTAAATCCGTCAAGATTTCAGCAAGATAAGAGTATTTGTGTTCATGCAGATCATCAGGTACCACAGAGCCCTGCCTGTGACAAGATGGCCGCCGGTGATGACGGTAGAGACTCCGCCGTAAGACATCTAGCCTTTATTATGTATATCTATGGCTGGTCCCCTTACAGTGAAGCCGCCATTTTGCGCCGCCATGTTTCTACAGTAGCTCTTAACGGACAAACTGCTCTACAGAACGCTAGTCACTCTCCGCTGTCTCGGACGACAGCATCTTTGTCCTGTGTTGGCCACCGTAGCTTCTCAATGTGCTTCGAAAGGGAGGGGTGAGCGGTTGCAATTCACAACCTCTACCACCAGATGTCGTTAAATTACACACTGCACCTTTAAATGGTTGTAATTCAAGAATGCGTTGCTATATATACAAAAATATAATATGGAAGATTATTGATGAAGTGAAAGCACTTCAAATTATGAAAGTATGAAAAAGTTATGGAAGTTTAAAGGGATTGTTCAACCAAAAATTTACTCCCCCTCAAGTTGTTCCAAACCTGTATGAGTTTCTTTGTTCTGCTGAACACAAAAGAATATATTTTGAAGAATGTTTGTCACCAAGCAGATAGAGCAACCATTGACCGCCATAGTATTTTTTTCCCCTACTATGGTAGTCAATAGTTACTCTCTCTGCTTGGTTACAAACATTCTTCAAAATATCTTCTTTTGTGTTCAGCAGAACAAAGAAACTCATACAGGTTTGGAACAACTTGAGGGGGAATAAATGATGACAGAATTTTCATTTTTGGGTGAACTATCCCTTTAAATTTATTGTAAATCAAATGTACTGTACTAAACAGTTTTTTGTTTTATGTAAAATATATATTTTATACTCTAAATTCAAAGCCATATAACTAAGTTGTGTTCCAAATTTGAAGTTCCTTTGAGATTGTTTAGGCGCTGTACCAAAACCAGCCACCGGGCGTCACAAACATGCCATGCATTCTCATTCTGTAATAAATGAATGAATTTCTGTCCTAATATCACTTCTATCACAAAATATGGAACCTCGAGACTCAGACCTTTCCGATGATATGCGTTTTGTCAGGATTAGAAAAGGTTTTGATTATAAAGTAGTTCAAATACATTTTGTAATATGAAACCTGACACTGCCCACTAGGGGATGTCATGAGAACCGATACTTCGGTACCAAGTCGGTATTAACATTTTAAAAGCATGACGGTACTTGTTTTTCTACAGTACCGTAAGTACCGATGGTACCGAACGTAATTTCAAAATTATTACGTTTTTTTATTTACCGTGGTATCGAGTATCGTGTACTTTTGGTGGTATCGGTACCGACTACTAGATTTTTGGTATCGTGACATCCCTACTAGAAGTTAAAAGAATTTAAAGTACCGTTTCCATGATAACGCAAAAGTCCAATTTCGCAGGGTGAGTTTTAAGTTCGTAAGCTTTCGAATGATACCATATTTATGATTACTAAAATATGTGATACGAAAAGCAGGACGGTGGCAGTTAAGCGGTTAATATGGGCTCCCCTTTAGGCTTTAGCTTCCTGGTATCAATATTATAATGTTATTTCTTAAAATAGAGAAGTTTCTTGAGCACCTGGACATTTCCTGACTCACTGCACGAAGACTGCACTAAGCTTTGCACAACTGCAAGCCTCTTGCTCAACATTTGTATTGTGTAGCTGATGATTAATGTTTGATCATCATTTGTTATCATTTGTGATAATAAAAGCTATAACTATACACGGTAGAGAGCACTGCCCTTTTCACAGTTTCCTGAGTGACACTCCCAAACAATAGACATCTAGAACTATGTGTACTGTACACTCACAGATGTTTTCTCTTTTTATATTCATTTATTGTTACGGTAGGTGCATCCAATTTTTTGTGTACTTGTGTGCAATTCTATGTAAAACAAAATGAAAAAAAGTTTGAAAATAACTTTATAAAATGCTGATTAGTAGAGTGTATAGTAAGTCATTTGGGACTAGACAAAGCACGATTGTCTATAAAACATGGCCTGTTCTGTCTGTAATGCTGGTGGTGTCTCACTCCAAATTAAAATGTTTGTTTTGGCAATTTGGATACGGTAACATTTACCACTGTTGTGTACAAAAAGGAGTGTCTTAATGGAGGCCTGTAATTGTTGGCTGTTGCTTATCTATCCCCACCCAAGCCCTTTTTATTATGAATGAGTGAACTATGTAACAGGAGAAAGATGTAGCGCACATTTGATCCCTAAAGCTTCACTGAAGATTAACCTGTCGTTTTACAGATTCTTATTAAACACAGTTTAAACTGTTCAGAATAGGAAGTAGACAAAAGGGCATCACAAATATATCTGGATAGTTTATTTTATAAAAGTTTCTGTGACTGTACAAGCCTCATGAATATTTAATATATCAGGCAAGCACCACTCATTTTATCATTGGTATTGGTAAAAAATGATTTCTTTATTTTTTAGTAAAGGCTACGCCCATGATTACAAACACACTCTGGTGAAAATTAAAAATGATTCTCTGGTCAGGATACAGAAAGATCGCTTTTATATACAAAGAAATGTTAGCTTTTGTAAATATCTAAAGTTAAAGGAAATCCCGTCCACTATCGAGACTTGCAGAAGATATCAAAAACTTTTTATTAGCATTGTTTCGGTCTCATGAGCTTCGTCAGGCATATTTTTTATCCTCTATTTCCTACGCACCTATCTATGACCAACAGATATGCGATGGTAATTGTCAATATAGCTTTTGTAAATATGAAATATTAAATGTGTAAGATGCCTGTCGCAGATAGTGTGTGCAGAGCCTCTCCCATGAGACTTTATTAGATATTATTATACATGGAAACTACACTCAAAGGGTTTCTATATTCTACTGAGGAAGCTTGAATCTGCCTCGCCTTCATTTGTCAGTTGTTGTGATGGTGACACACTATGTTAATTTTTTAACACTTAAAGTGTTAATTTTGACACTACTCCAGATCATATATGGTCCCAATCTAAATAGTGTCAAAAGTACACCGTTTGTAGTGTTTTATTTACAGTGTTCATATAGCACCCTACAGTGTAGAAAAATTACACCGGGAGTGTAAAGTGTTACACTTACAATTGTCGTTTAAATTTTACACTATGGGGTGTTTAACACCCCTGGTGTTGATTTAATTCCATTGGATTACACTATAGGTGTTATTAATAAAGTATTCTGTTATTATATGGTGTTAATGTTCAAGATCAGGCATAAAATCAAGAGTCTTCAGACGTATAAATCCAAAGTTTATTTAACAAATGGACAAAGCGGCTACTTTAAAACATATCAGATGTGTAAAGGTCAATTAGTCAATCACATTCTTGAGGTGTTGCACAGAAATAAAATAAATTAAAAAAGTTAACAAAACACATAAAATCATCTAATTTGCTCTAGACACAAACAAATATGACGGGTAGATTTGAACAAGATTGCAGAAAGCTACTTGTTGACAGTTGTGTAGCATCCATGAATGCTGCTCCTCCCTGTCCCGTCAGCGAGCAGGTGTGGCTGTGTGCTCTCTTCAGTTCAGTCAAGGTGTTCTGGTATGTTAGTACTTGCCTACAGATCATAGACAAAAAAAACACTCAAAAGCCGTGTTTCCACCGCAGGAACTTTGGGCTGGTACTCGGTGTGTTTTGACCGCAGGGTCTAAATAAAGTTCCTGGTAAATATTTCCGCCTCCAAACGGCCCTGCTCGCGAGGTCGTACTTTTTCAAAGTTCAGGAACTTTCGGGGGCGGGACTTGTGCGCTGAACATGCTGATTGGTTGAGCTCACGCAGCATTTTATTTCAACCGGCATTTTTTAAAGTCTTTTGCAAGGTTTGTTCTGTGTTCAGCAAATATCAGTCTCGCTCTTTCTGTCTGATGGCGCGTGTTCGTCTCAGCAATCTCACGGTCAATGTCCGTAATAGCTAATAATAACACACGTTGTCTTATTTTAAATCTAGCTTTCAGAATACGCTTTAGTTTCAGTGCTCGTCTCTTTTCCGCCATTTTGTTAATGACCTCTTTAGTAAACCAATACATAACCAGTAAAAGCAGCGCAGCTTGCATCTCCTCCACTTGTTATATTGTTGCAGACAGTATCGCTCTGACTGGAAGGAACAGTTGCGCGCAGTCCCACATCATAGGACTATTTTGCCTAATATTTGAAGATAACAAGGTGTTTTTCAGCTTGATATAAGCACATCCTCCAGGCAGGGCTCGACATTAACGCTTGTCCGGGACAGTTCGAAAGATAATTTTACTTGCCCGACGGACAAGTAGCCTGATAAAACGTCATTAACAAAAAATTACTAGCAAAAATGCAAGAATGATTCTGCATTCATTTAGTGTAAGTGGAGATCGATAGTGGATAATAATATATAATGTATAATAAACTGACGGTAACTATACCGTCGTAAACGACTGCCTCATTCCTGAACGAATCAGCCGTTTGAACGAATCGACTCAATGACTCGCTCATTCAGACGGTCACCTGCTGCCACCTACTGGTGGTTTAGTTTCATGTTTAAACATTCTTTCCAACTTTTCTTATTTGTATATTCAAAAAATATTTGAAACAATCTCATAACATTATTTAATGCAGTTATAATTTTTCAGTGTAAATTATTTAATTTGATTGGTAACAGCCCTATAGTGTCTTCTAATTTAATTTATTGATAAAATTTAAGAATATAAAAGGAAAGCTGAAGCATAGCCTATATTTAATAAGATTAGGGGAAAAATGCCCTTTATAAAAGGTAAAAATATCACAAATATGCAGATTTAAATATGTCAAAGCTGATTGAACACTGGTGAGAATATTGCTTCAGAATACTTTTGATTTACAACACACACATTTATTTATTTTTTTTCCGGTAAAGTAAATTTTTTACTCGGACAAGTGAATGACATGAACAAGCTTAATGTCGAGCCCTGTTTCCAGGTCTCTGGCAGCCTTTTGGTGGAATCAAATGAAGTAGGAGACGAATCGATGCAGGATCGTTGTGGATTCTAAATAACAAATGTGACAACTTCAGCAAAAAATGCATGAACGTGTATAGATAATCTTATTCTGAACTATAGTTGAACCTGAATCATCGGTTTCATCCTCTTTCACAGCAGATGCTGCAGTCAATCAGGTTCTTGGGAGAAGCCTTACTCCGCTGAGGTCTTCTCACTAAAAATCAAAACAAACAAAAACATCACCAAACATTTACATAGCATTAGCATAATGACATGCGTATTTCTCAGGAACCATTCTGTTCAGATGATTGTGTAGTCACAGGGTAGCGCTGTTCACTCACACCTGGCGTTAACATTCATCTTGGGTGACACACTCGATGTACAGGTGTAAACACACCCAAGACGCATTGAGATTCGATGGTTCTGATATGGTCTAGGCCACATTCTTTTAGGGATAGTTCACCCAAAAAAGAAAATCCTGTTATTTACTCACCCTTATGTCGTTCCAAACCGGCAAGGCTTTCTTTTGTCTTTGAAACACAAATGAAGATCTTTTTGATGAAATCTGAGAGCTTTCTGCCACTCCATTGGCAGCTACAAAACTACCACTTTGACACACTTAAAAAACATCATAAAGAGATTTTAAAACTAATCCAAATAAATCAAACCAGTTTAGTCCAAATGTACTTTTTCTTATTATTATGTTCGTTGATTAATGTTGATATGTGAATAAAAATCTATTTAAAAATCAAACGAGTAAACAACTTCATTCATTTGGATTGGTTTTATGAAATCTTTATGAACTTTTTAAGCATCAAAGTGGTAATTACATGGACTTTCATATTCATTTGAGTTTTGAAGATGAATAAAAAGTCTTTTCGGGTTTGGAATGAGATGAGGGTGAGAAATTACAACAATTTTACACGTTTGGGTCAACTAACCCAACTAAACTTTTTGCAGTTTAATATCTTGAATTAACACAATGACAGTGATTGATGTGTCATCATGAATCAAGACACACAATAACCCAAGACAGGGGTCTCATTTATAAAACTTTGCGTAGATTTCATCCTAAAAGTGTAGGTACGCTCAAAAGCTACATTTTGTGTACGCACAAAAAATGTGTGATTTATAAAACCATGTGTACGCCAGAACCTCTTTATAAATCCCTTTATAAATCACAGCCAGCAGAAGATTGTGCATATGTGCATCTCCACCCCGTCCCCGCCCTGAAATCACCATATAGCTTACAACGCCTAGTTTTACAATGCATAACCTCATCTGCATATCATTTGCATGCATATTCCCATCCATGTGACACCATGTTGAACACTGTCAAAGGTACAAGACATTGAAAAATATTAGATACGGACTATAAATGCCATTTGTGCCTTACACAGTACATTGCTGACAATCATCCAATATCCTTTTTATGTTTTAGAATAAATATATCAAAATATCCATAAAAACAAAATTGTATAAAATACTTCTCAGATATTTTTTTTTATATAAAGTTTATTCATTAATTTCCACGTGCCAAATGTTATTTTAATTCAAAATATTTAGTTAATTTTAAACCCTTCGACTCAAATTCATGCAGTTTTGCTGATAATGTGAACATATAGGACGTTTAGGCTATTTTAATCTAAACAGATAGGCCTATTTATTTATTGCAGTGTAAATACAATCATCTGACTCGCGTCACTGACAATATATTTTAAAAACGGAAATGTGCAAATTGTAATTTTTTTTCTTCAAGTTGTATCCTTCAAATACAGTGGTATTTTTCATAATTTTGTGAAGATGTCTTTACACTCCGTGTCCGTGCAGCGGTGGTTTTAGGCTAAAGTAAGCTGTTATAATTGGACATATTCCAACCGGATAATGGACCGTTCGACCACCGAATCCTGCAGTGTCTGTAATATCGAAGTAAGTGCGCATCACTGATCATCATTCTCGCTAATAATATTTTGTCATTACATGAGATCTGCAGTTTAGTTTAAAGAGGAATTCTTGGAATTAGCCTATATATTTAATCCTTGCTGTCATGAAAAACAGCGTGTCACAGGAAAACTGATCAAAAGTAACACCTCCACATGTCTATCTAAATTCATATAATTGTTTAAATATTGAGTAATGACTTTATGTAATTTCAGTGCATATCGCCATTAATGAAACTGGAACATTAATGTAAATGTGTATATTAAAATGAAAACAGAGTTTTAATTTGTTTTTACTTCATTACTTTTCTCACTGTAGTAAAAGAGTTCGTACGCACGGGTCAGAGTTTGCGTGAAAGTGCGCAAATTTTCCTGTCAAGTTTGTTTTTTTAAATCACAACTTGTGCATCAGAAGTAGCGTACACCTCTTTCAGGGCCTGTTTTGTGCGTAAGTAATTGTTATAAATGAGACCCCAGGTCTAAACAAAGATAATTTTTCATGTTCATTTGTCATGTTTTAAAATGTGTACTGCACATAGAATAAAATTATGTCTAATGAATAATGATGAGTATCACCTGAGAGGACAAAAGGACATAATAGCCCGCATAATGAGCTGCATAATGAATGAGCTTCAGGTACTTATGTGACTGAGAGCAGCAGGACAAAGGACATTATAGTGTACTTATCTAGTAAACGCATCTTGATTTAAGAATGTTTAAATATTTAGACTAGAAACAAAACAAACATTTCTAAGAGCATTTTTTCTAAATGTTTTTGTACTTTTTTGTTTGTTTTTGAAAGTAGTCTCATGCTAAAAAATTAAATAATAAATAATTAAAATTAAGATACAATTTATACAAAACGAAAGTCACTGTAAAGAAAGCAATTCACTTTCTACAAAACAAACTTTTAAACGTAAAATCACCTTCATCTAGGAAATCAAATAGGCATGAGAAAAGTTCACATTCTTCTGTACATCTCGGCATCTCATGAACTTGACGAGCTTCCTTAATCCTGACAAAAATGCGCAGTTAATCATTTATAAATGTGTTCATCACCATATTTGACTAAAAATGTTAACAAATGTACTTAATATTTCATTTTAGAAAGAGAAAAGCAATCCAACCTACCGTCTCGGTCAAATGAAGATAAAATGGCGTCGTCGTCTGGCGAGGCAGCAGTCATTGCGCGTTTTTTTGCACTTTCAGAGTAAAAATAAATGTACACTATGTAGCACCCCCATAATTACACTGAAGAGGATTACTCTTTAACACTGTAGATTGTTCATTTAACTCTTTGGGAATGAATAACTTTTAACACTGACATTTTTACACTGGTGATTTTACTGTGATATGTACATGTGTATATATATACACACACATACAGTAGTATATACACACACACACACACACACACACACACACACACACACACACACACACACACACACACACACACACACACACACACACACACACACACACACACACACACACACACACACACACACACACACACATATATATATTAACCATAAATTCACAGGAAATTAGCAAGATATAAGCAAATGGAAGTTGTCTGTGGAGTGATGAATTAATGAAACATGAGTTGCATGATGATGATCCAGAGCAGTGTCTGAGAAATATAATAATACATGCATCTCTGCCACAGTAAAGCACGGAGGAAGTGTGTCATTGTGTGTCAAGGCTTTTCAGACGCTGGTGTTGGTGAGCTACTTCACTGTCAAAAGTCATTTAATGCTTTGGAGTACAGGAGAATATTGCCTTAAGAGTAAAGATCATGTTATTTTACAACTAGACAAGGCTCCTTCCCAAATTGCAAAGACAACTAAGAAGTGTCAAGTCCATCTTAAACCCATGGTTTGCTTTGGCCAGAGTCCAGATTTAAACCTATAGTCAATATCGGGTCTCACCTGTAGAAAGCTGTCCGCAAGTTGGGGAAGGCCATGTGCTTTATCAACAGTATTTGTGCAATTCTTGCTCATTTTCTGACCAGTTATTTGTGATTAAAGTGGTTAAGACCATTAAAAGACCACTAAATATTTTGGCTTAATATACTTTGTTACACATTCAGCCGGATTTGTGATGTCAGCGAGGTCAGAAAACTAATTTTACCACTAAATAAATTCATTTAATGCACATCAGGTGCTCCCCACAGTAATCTGACGTGGTTTATTGTTGCAACTGCCTGGCATACGTGGCATTAATTGTAATGAAACTCTTTTGATTAACAGGAAAGACCAGCTTTTACTGTTCAAAGTCTGCTTGTGTGCATATGGTCAGAGAAATCTCACATAACTTGAATGTTTGCAGTGGCCTACGTGGTGTTTAACATTTAACACTGGCAGACTGAAGCAGGAAGTTCCTGGTTCGCCTCATCATAACAAAAGCTTCAACTTGTGCAACTTGTGAAAATGAAGTGAACAGTCATGAACAGCAGAGGGCGGTCGAATGACACAAACCGTCCAGACTGAAGTGCATTTGCATGTTCTTTACTGATGCATTCTGTAGAAAAAGTTTAGAAAAAAATACTATTGTTAGTGTTTAGTTGTCACATGACTTGTAGGCTGCATTTCATAGTGCATTGTAAATCTGGCACAGTTAGTGTAAATTGCGCTTTTTTAAATGGATTTAGCATAACATGTTTTTACCAGGTTACACAAAAATAGACCAATCATCGAAAAGCTTGATGACTTAAGCAATGGTACAACAGCATCGACTATTTATTTTATAGGCCGTCACAGAACATGAATTAAAAAACCCAACTAAACAATAACACATGCAAGATGCAACAATTACATTTGCTGAAAGCACACACAGTGCGGAAAATGAGCCTAAAATGTTAAATAATTAGCTTGATTAGGGATAAATAAGATGCATTTCTAAACAAACAAACACATAAAATATGATTATTATACAGAATATTCACAGAAAAATGGTTCATTTATATCGATTTGGTTTTATTTTTATAATATGGTTTTGTAAAGTCAATTTTGTTATGATATAATACAGTTTTGAACTGTTTGCTATTTGTAATTGTTATACACTATTATTTATAGCGTGATTTGTATTTAAACCAGTTTGGGTCAGCTTGACATCATAATAACTATTAATCATAATCATAATAACTATTTCATTTTTCTGTGTATTTGTGTTGTATTACCTCACAGAAGTTAATGAGAATATTATGTCAGAATTATTTGATTTGACTTGCTTTTTAGCTTGTTTTAAACCAGGTATATAATTTCTGAGTAGATGTTATGTTTGACACATTTCAGGGTTTTGTGCTGCAATAAATAAACCTAAACCTAATTATAATAATAGTATTTGGAACACACAACAGTTTAAAAACAAAAACATTCAACAATGATTATTTTTTTAAATTCATGGACCGTAACAAGTGAGATTTCAATGATATTTTGACTGTCCTCGGTTTCCGCTTCAGAAATCTGCTCACCTGACTAAATATACAACGAACAAAGTTTAGGACAAAATAAAAAGGTACAATAATTTTATTTTAGACAGATGGAAATAATAAATTGACTATATAAATAAATAAATTGTTAACGGGAGACGCTTCCAGTTTATAGGCCTACATCTTTGATTATAATGGGTGTTTTTTATACATTTCCAATTATGATTTGGTGTCACCAGACGAGACGACCCTCACTGGACGCGGTTTGCCATAACCCAATGAATAGTGTGAACTTCAATTTTGTGTCTTTTTGATGTGCTCACTTAATTATGTTGAACTGGTTGCGCCCACTTGTGGTTCATAAGGGAACAGGGAGACATTTGTTAGGAATTGTGCTTTGATGCGGTAAAGAGAGAGACTGTTTTACTGTGGTCATGGGCAAACTTACTGGACCGACTTTCACAGGCAGATCAACACACAGTACGTACACAATCACAGACGGACTGGCCTTATTTGATTAGCTTTCATTCTTTCCTTTGCCATTCTGGTTTTCTTAGAATAGATGCCATCCTGTGTTTCATGCAGAGGTCTTAAGCAACATAAAGATTTATCTTTAGTGTATAAGGTAAGGTGACCTGACGTCCTTTTTTTGGTGTTCTGTCCCCGTTTTACAGCTCGTTCAAAACAACCTGCAAAATACATAGCAAAAAAAGCCTGATCAACACACAGCAGCCTTCTGGTTATAGGAGCGATCGTGTTTATTTCCACCAACAGATGGCGCCGCGAGCTGCGCTGACTTTACTCTGATTTCTGAAAGGGATAGTTCACCCAAAAATGAACATTAGCCCATGATTTACTCACCCTCATGTCATCCGAGGTGTATATGACATTCTTCTTTCAGACGAGAGTTATATTAAAAGTCCTGGCTCTTCAAAGCTTTATAATGGCAGTGAATGGTTGTGTCGTTTTTGAAGTCCATAAAAGTGCATCTATCCATCATATAACTGCTCCACACGAGTTAATAAAGGCTTTCTGAAGCGAAGTGGCGCGTTTGTGTAGTAAATATCCATATTTAAAACTTTATAGACTCAAATAACTAGCTTCCGCAACAAACTCAAACCCCTCTTCTCATATATATCGAAATCCTCTGCCATTTCTCTTTAACAATTCTCATTTTAGACTCATGACCGGTGTTTTGTTTTGCTCTATCCTCTGCGCTTCAGTGTTCGTCAATACACATGCGTCAAGGGTATAAAGTTTTAAATATGGATATATTTCTTACACAAACGCATCGCTTCAGAAGGCCTTTATTAACCCCCGGAGCGGTGTGGAGCAGTTTTATGATGGATAGATGCACTTTTATGGACTTCAAAAATTACCCAACAAGTCACTGCCATTATAAAGCTTGGAAGAGCCAGGACTTTTTAAATATAACTCTGATTGTATTCGTCTGAAAGGAAGAATGTCATATACACTGAGGATGGCTTGAGGGTGAGTAAATCATACTTTTAATTTTTGGGTGAACTGTCCCTTTAAGAACAAGCGTGCCACACTCATGTTGAAAACTGAAGCCGTCGCGTCTCGATTAGGGATCGACCGATATGGATTTTTTAGTGCCGATGCCGATTTTTTTCCATCAGCCTTAGCCGATGATCGATACGGGCTGCCGATATTTGGAGCCGATACGGCTTTTGCTCCCTCAATTTACATCATAAAAATGACACAATGATCATGATGATAATTTCAAAATTAAAAAAGGAACATTTATTGAACTAAAAAAAAACAACATTTAACAAATAGTAAAAACAGGTGAGGTAGAACAAGAAAAAAAAGTGTTCAGTGGTGAAACTAAATTCTGAAAATAAATATTTAAGTATAAATAAAATAATTACACTATTGCACACAGTATCAACAAGCAAGCATCATAATAAAGTGCACACTGACTGTACTATACTTAAAACTTTTATACTTTTAAAACTATTTACAACCTACTAGTCATTTAATGCTTAGGTGCACTTAACTTAATCGCTCCCAAATCTGCAAGATGTCAGCGCCATATTCGGATGTTGGCGGCTTCACTTTTCTTCAGTGGAAGGCAGTGAAGATGCGTCGTTCATGTATTTTTTTTTTACAGTCTATGCTTAAGAATGGGAGAAAATGCAACGCCCAATATGCCAAATAAGCCCCGCCTTCTAAATGAAAGAGCCAATTGTTGATTAGTAAAGTCATTGTGTCACTGCAGCTTCCCTTAGAAGCTCCAGTTGCTATAGAAACAGGATGCTATAGAAATAGTTGCTATATAGTTTTATACTAATTATGTATTATACTAACTATTCATGTTGATACTGTTTGTATGTGCTTTATAACATGTCCTCAACAGGGTGCGGGATTGTTTTGCACAATTTTAAACGTCCCCAAAAGTTCCACAGTCACAAGTAACATTAACTATAAAACACTAAACAATTACAAGTAACAACAAATACATTTGCAGAACACACATACTTTCTGCTTAAAATAAACCACAATTCAAAATAACAAGCCCAATTAACCCTAAAGCCATCTTCTGGACAAATAAGGGCAAAATCGTTTTGTTTAAAAAAAAAAAAAAATGAGCGGTACAAGACTTGGCTACTTTTCCTAAGTTTGCCACCTGAACACACACACACACACACACACACACACACACACACACACACACACACACACACACACACACACACACACACACACACACACACACACACAAATTTACTCGATTCTACAATGTTAAGTGCTTGAAAAAAAAAGAGTCCTTAATCCCGCCTTCGTGGACAAAAATGAATGGAAAAAAATGGAATTACAGGCATATTTTTTATTTTATTTGTCAAATAAAAAACAGTCACTCACACATACACAAACAAAGGAATTAAATGAGCCAATAACTGGGCAAAAAAAAAAAAAACATTGGTTTATTTGGTTTACAGAGTTCAGCCCATATGCAGCTATTGAGTTCTATTGCCATCTAGTGGCTATTGATATTTTAGCTTTAAAAAGAAATTAATACCATCATAGGTCACCAGATGTCACCAAAGTCACCAAATTTTTAGGTTTTGGCTCTCTGGACTTGCTGAAAAGGTTTTTTTTTATTTTATTTTTTTACTGAAGTTAAAGAAATATTAAATATAACATAAAAATAAGCATATTTAACATAAAAAATATGGTAAAATAAATTCATTAATACCCCAAAAATGACAAAAAAGGCACAAATTGATAGAATTAATTTTATCAAAGATGGTGATTTAACATTTATAAAAAATGTTGGAATCACACTTGCGACCTAATGTGTCCACGAGGGCGGGATTAAGGGCTGTTATGCGAGGGTGACTTGAGGTTAAGTGAAAATAATTGAACATTGAAGTTATAAAAGTTGTAATTTCTGTGTACAGTAGGTCTATAAACAACCTGTGAAAAAAAAAAACATTAAATATTTTTTATTTATCGTATCATATTAATGTTGTTTCACGTTTGTAAAGTGTGTGTGTGTGTGTGTGTCTGTGTGTGTGTCTGTGTGTGTGTGTGTGTGTGTGTGTGTGTGTGTGTCTGTGTGTCTGTGTCTGTGCGGTCAATTGTATTGAAACCAGACCAAAAATCATAATAATCATTGTTAATATGAATAATAATATGGGGAACCCACAATAATAATAAAACATTTTATTAATGTATTATTTTGGAATTAATAGATAATATTAAATGAGATTTCAGTGATATTTTGACCACTCAAATAGGAAATGTCCCCAGTTTCCATTTCAGAAATCTGGTCACCTGACTATAAGGGTGATTCCAATGGAAAGTTTCTCCAAAGTTTGCCAGCGAGCGTTTCTGAGATGTTTTTACCCATGTGGTTTGACTCAAAACAAGAGATGATTAAGCATTAAAAAGTGATTTTGAACACCGAGATGGGAGGTTAAAGCTTAAGGTAGGCCTGTATGTGTGGTTGGAATGTCGTGTCCGTCTAGGTTTCCTGTCTATGAGCGTAATCTGCGGGAAACAGGCAACGTTTCCCAACAGTCTCCGTGTGACGATAAGCTGCTTTTTTATCAGGGTTATGAGTCCGCGCTGCAGTTGGCACTGCTCATGTCACACACACACACACACACACTCATGCATCGAGAGCCTCAGGTGGTGGGACATTGGACGTTGCGTATGTAAATGGACGGTGTGAAAAGGAAACGGAAATGTATCTTTAAGCACATCTTTTCCTTTGCGGACATGTGTGCTTCATATACAGGGCAGGCGCACACATGGCTGTTAGAGCTTCTCATTTTTTCCCAAAGGTCTTTGGGACTCTGCCTATATCACCCCAGCAGGAAGTAGGGGGCGGAATGCCATGGCCAGGGCGGAATGTTCCAAAGTCCCAGAATGTGCGGTCGGGAAGTATGAGAGGGGAAAAAGGGAGAACGAGAAGGAGACGAGAATAAGAATGAAAGAGAGGCCTCAGAAGTTGTTTGTTTTAGGTTCAGACGTGTCTTTAGGGTATGGCCGTGTCAGGTGGATTCAGCGGCTTAAACTGAGCTGTTCCCCACTGACATGTTTGCTTGATTCACACTCTTTTGTCTGTGTGTGTGTGTGTGTGTGTGATGATTTAGTAAGCTTGTGTTACACTGGCTTATTATGTGTGATGCAGATACTTATTTGTGAGCCGTCTTGCCAACTGTTTTCCTTGCATTCTATGTATTGAGTTTGAGTTCGTTAAAGGGATATTTCGCCCAATAATGAGAGTTTTGTCATTATTTACTCACCTCCAAAGTTGATCCAAATGTGTGGATCACAAAAGAAGATATTTTTAAAGATGTCTATTTGTCCTTAAAATGGGGCAAGAACAGTTGTGTTTCACAGAAGACCGGGAGTCTTTGGAATGACATAAGGGAGAGTCGCGTACGTGTGCGAAAATGCGTATTTGTATAATGTAGGCGTGTATTCGCTGTGGTCTGGCTCATGAAATTCAGAAAGAAATGGTCATTGTGTTGCGTACTCTCTTGGGTAATGCTTGCCGTAAATGTGTGTGTGTGTGTTTCTCAAAACCCAAAATAATTCTCCCTCTATGTGGTTTCAGGATGGATCCTACCTGGCTGAGTTTCTGCTGGAGAAAGGTTATAAGGTGGGTGAGCCAAAGTAACCCTGAAAGACGAACGCGTCAGAAATCATTCCCACATTGATCTGATGCTAATCCTCACTGCCTGTTAATAATCAACAAGTCATATTTTCCAAAGATTTACATTTAGATGGTTTGCGTCTCATTTAAAGTTAAACTGTACATTTTCCTATTTTTTTTGTGTGTGCTGTCAATGTTTTTCAGTTTAAAACGTTAACAATATTTAATGAAATTAACGCAGCATCTGTTTCTTCTGTCATCCTTTGGCTGGCGTTACATTATATGATCACGCTCTTATTCATGCAAATGCTTATAAAATATTCAAACGCGACAAGACAAAAGAGAACGAGCTGTCTGTGAATGTCCTGACTATGACACACACACACACACACACACACACATACACACACACACACACACACACACACACACACACACACACACACACACACACACACACACACACACACACACACACACACACACACACACACACACACACTCACACTCACACTCTCTCACTCACTCACTCACTCTCTCACACACTCGCACACACACTCTGTCATGCTCACACACTCTGTCACACACTCTGTCACACACTCTGTCACACACTCTGTCACACACTCTGTCACACACTCTGTCACGTCACACACTCTGTCACGTCACACACTCTGTCACGTCACACACTCTGTCACGTCACACACTCTGTCACGTCACACACTCTGTCACGTCACACACTCTGTCACGTCACACACTCTGTCACGTCACACACTCTGTCACGTCACACACTCTGTCACGTCACACACTCTGTCACGTCACACACTCTGTCACGTCACACACTCTGTCACGTCACACACTCTGTCATGTCACACACTCTGTCACACACTCTGTCACACACTCTGTCACACACTCTGTCACACACTCTGTCACACACACACACACACACACACACACACACACACACACACACACACACACACACACACACACACACACACACACTCACACACTCTCTCACACACACACACACACACACACACACACACACACACACACACACACACACACACACACACACACACACACACACACACACACACACACACACACACACACACACACACACACACTCACACACTCTCTCACACACACACACTCACACACTCTCTCTCTCACACACACACACACACATACACACACAGACACTCTCTCTCTCTCTAACACACACTCACACACTCTCTCTCTCACACACACACACACACAGACACTCTCTCTCTCTCTAACACACACTCACACACACACTCACACACTCACTCTCTCTTTCACGCATACACGCAAGTTCTTTCACACTTGAACAAACAATAACACACACCATTATGGCAAAATACCTGTTTTGTGGAGTATCCTCATAAGAGCAGTCTTAAATGAGTTCAATAACGTCTTAATGAACGTAAAGAGTTGTGAGAAAATGAGACGTGTGTGAGATCAGTGTCATGTGATCACGGCGGCTCTTAAAGTGACAGCAGCCACTAATGATGTAATTTAATGTTCATCAAAGAACAAAGAGAACAGAGAAAATCCCTCACTGCTCTCGACTAAAGAACGTGTGTAGCTTTAATAAGGATTCATCTATATTTCATTCATAATTTATGCAGTTCAGACTGTTTGAAAATTTTATTAAATTTCTGTATATTTCACAGGGCACAAGTAAATATGACATTTATTATGGTTTTATCGGAGGACTGTTTTAAGTTCGCTTGAATTAAAAGTTATTTGAAAAATGTATAGCATTAAGTTACACTGTTACAATGTTGAATGGCTATAATTAAAAGTTTAAAATTGGGGGGAAAAATCTTTAGCTATATTATTATCAGTGATACTGTCCGTCATTCATTCATAAAAAAGACATTACAACAAATATTTAAAATATACTGTCTTTAGGTTGTTGCTACATTAATTTTAATACATTATAAAATATATAAAAAAATCGTGATAAATTACAGAAATAAATGTGTTATTAATTGATTGACAGCACAATTTTTTTTCCCTCATCAAACATGTTTTACTAATAAAGAAATGCACTACTGTTCAAAGATTAGTGGTCGGTAACAGATTCAGACGTTCTCATTTTTCCAGAATACTTCCAGATTAATAAAACGTTCAAAAGAACAGCATTTAATTGAAGTAGAACTCTTTTATAACGTCACTTTTGATGAATTCAATGTATTCTTGTTGAATTTATTTGAATGACCTGAAAACTTTTGAAGGGCAGTGTCTATACTAAAAGTCATGTACACTTAGATGTTGTGTGTGTTGGTGTTTTGGACAGGTTCATGGCATCCTCCGCAGGTCCAGTTCTTTTAACACGGGCCGGATCGAACACCTCTATCATAACCCTCAGACGCACACAGAAGGAAGTGAGTCTCGCATCCACACACCTGACCTCAATACAAATCATGGTTATTTTGTTCTTAAATGCATAAATGTCTTCTAACCTGTGTAAAATATCACTAGGTGTTGGACCCCCTAAGTGTAGTAAGTCATTCAGTATTTTTAATTTGATTATTTATAAGGTACAGTATTTCCTTCATGATTTCAATCTAAATGTTCTTAAGCACTATTTGGATGGTAATGATTTATTTTGGGTGACGTCTGAGGCACAGCTCCTCCATGGTAAAAATCAAGCAGTTAATCACAAAGAAGTTTTTATTATTCATATAGGGCACTTGCACAATACAGCTAAATATGGTTGTCAGTCTTGAGCTTAATCCTATTCTGCACAAACAAGAGTGGGAGTGACTGACAACAGTTTTCTCACTCCCTAAAATTATGGCGGTTTACAAAAAAAGCCAGACAATACTAGCGTCATTGAAGACAAAACGCATTACCTACTTACAGCCACAAAGGCCAAAACATTCACCGGTTTAGACGGCTGTATTACATACAATAAAGATAATTTAGAGAAAACATGCATGCATTTGTGTGCATGGCCATAGCTCATTTTAGATTTCTTAAAGCGACAGTTCACCCAAAAAATGAAATTACCCCATGATTTACTCACCCTCAAGTCATTTTAATAAATGTCCAAGCTTTATAATGGCAGTGAATTGCAGCCCAAAATTTGAAGCTCAAGAAATGCGTCCATCCATTATAAATGTAATCCACAGATTACTTTTATACACTCAAAAAAATGAACTTTCACTGTTGTTAGTTGCACTCAATCATCCTTGTTCACATTACTTTAAAAAACTCATGTAACTAAATTTACTAAGATTTACTGAGTTGTTTCTTCTAAAAATGAGTATTGTCAGCTTACTCAGTTAGTTGTTAGTTTATGTTAGTGTTATGTGCAGTTATGTTGGACATTTAGAGGAGTTTCTGTCATTTTGTGGTTTCCAAAATTTGAAGCTCAAAAAATGCATCCATCCATTATAAAAGTAATCCACAGATTACTTTTATAGCAATCCTGCTCGCCTTCCATAATCTGTAATCAAAGTGTAGCGCCTCTCGCAGTTCGAAACGCTTACACTACGTCCGACGTCGCGCCAGTTACACTTTCTGCATAAGTTGAATACGGAGGGCGGTCTGGAGGAAGCTAGATATTTTGGGGTTAGGGTTAGGCTGGGGCTGTAACGATTTGACCAAAAATAAAAATCTCGATTAATTGAACATTGTACCTCGTTTACGATTAATGAACGATTATTTTTTTGCTTTCCTTTTTTTGCCATTATAAGTCAATATGTCATTCCAAAAATTATGCCACGGATGTTGGTAGGTTTATGTCCCGCCATCGCATCGGAGACATAGGAGTATTATTAAAGCTACACTGTGTAACTTTTTTAGTTTATTCTTAGTTTAAAATATATGTGCTCATTAATGTATATTTACTTCTTTCAAGTAATAAAGTATTCTCGTAAGTTTATAATATGCCATTGAAAATACATACGTGAGGGGTTCGAATGCCGGTCGCCATGTTGCCCCTCCATCTTGAAAGTACATTAGCCAAAGAGGGACATACCTTTTCGCGTTTTAACACTCGATGGCACCGTGTCGAATGTGGACGAGGTCGAACTGGAAGCCATGTTAATCTTGGACTAAATCGGCCACCGTAGGAGTTAAAACGAAATCGGAATTGAGAGGAACAGAAACTAATATTCACTGGATGGTCATATACCTTGTCACCGCTAGATGGGGGAAAATATCACACAGTGTAGCTTTAAGCACGAATGGCAAGGAAAGAGCCGTATAGCCTACTTGAGCAGCACTTCGTTATTTTGGCTCAGAATTTCGTTTGCTGGAAATATGAATTTAATTTAGAAATGCTTTTGAAATTAAAAACTTAGCATTTAATAAGCAAAATAAATGTTTGAAATGGGGAGGCAGCCGCAGCGAGCGCAGACACAGACGGCCAGAGAAACGTAGGAGCGACTGCTGCAAGGCGTTTGTGCAAAACTGCGGAAAAACTGCATAAGTGCGGGTGTTGAACCCTCTCACCGGGAAAAGTGTCCCCACGGGTGCGACGTCGTAGTTTGTCCATTTTATCTTAAACAAAGCCAATTCACCGCAGCGTGCGCACAGTGGTGAAGTGGCCGTTTGAATTGAACACAGAATCGATTCGGAATTTTTGAGAATCGATTCTGAATCGTTAGATAACGAATCGCGACGCATCGATGCATCGACCTTTTCTCCCACCCCTAGAAATAACGACATGGGAAAATTACGTTGGTTAGAGCTTCTAAATTTCGGTTTCGATTAGTTTTCGGTTAATCGTCCAGCCCTAGGTTAGGCCTTTATTAACCCCCCAGAGCCATATGGAGTACTTTTATAATGGATGGATGCACTTTTTTTGGGCTTCAGATTTTGGGCTGCCATTATAAGAGCCAGGACATTTTTAATATAACGTCTGAATCAATAATGTCATATACTCTAGGATGACTTGAGGGTGAGTAAATCATGGGCTAATTTTCATTTTTTGGTGAACTATCCCTTTAAACAAGCTTCCTTTGTGGCAAATAACCGCCAATGGCCCAAATCACACATATAAAAGATTTAAATTAAAGTATCAAATGATCCTGGTGTTTCTTAATTTTACTATGATTTATTTCCTGGGTGGTGGGACAAGAACGTTGACATATGATTCAAATGGTAATGAAATCACTGACTAGTCCCTATGCTAATCAATTGCCATCTCAATAGATCTTTAGTCTGTATCTGGTTTTGAAAGTTAAAAAAAAAGCAGAATTAAGTAGAATGAAATTCAAAGTTTTCCACACAAATCCAGAGACAGACTGTTTATTTCCCTCCAATATGTCCGGTGATGGGCAGCTATATATTGTATGAACATTGTACGTTGTGTTCTCTTTGTATTGGGCCTGGTAGACTTCTCTTAGGTGACAATCTTTAAACTTCAGCAGATGTGGAGGATAAAACACTTTCTAAAACTCTCCAGTAGGCAGTAAAGCTATATCAGATTTCTTTGTGAAATTAAAAAGTCTTTTGTTCTGTCCATCATAGACATGAAGTTGCATTATGGGGATTTGACTGACAGCACGTGCTTGGTGAAGATTATCAATGAAGTCAAACCCACAGAAATATACAACCTGGGAGCGCAGAGTCACGTCAAGGTAAAACACCCTCGTTCTCGCTGTATTTCTCAATCACACAGATCCTCTTTGTCTGTTGACTGAACGGACACACACACACACACACACACACACACACACACACACACACACACACACACACACACACACACACACACACACACACACACACACACACACACACACACACACACACACACACACACACACACACACACACACACACTGTTTCAGAATGACTTTGGTTTCTTTCTCAGTGTCTGTGAGGTGAACAAATGACCCCATCCAAGTAATACTTTGGAAAGGAAAAAGTCTTAACCAAATACAGAAGACTTTCTTTCACTCTCTGTTCTTTTACCCACACCCCTAATGTCTAGTCATCTGGGATGAGGTCAGGGGGATGTTAGTCAGAGAGTTGGCCATCAGATGTTGTGTGTGTGAACTTCTGTGTGGGTGCTCCACAGGGTAATTTATGGGAAACAAGCACAACCGGCAGTTATAGTGATGGAGAGAGGAAGATGACTGAATAAGAAGATCAAAAGCAGAACGAGACAAGACAATGTGAAGGGATATGAATGAGACGTTAATATTGACATTGTTTCCTTCAGATACTCAGATGATGTTCAGCCACAGGGAAAACCAGTTAAAAGTCTTCAACTGGTTATGTTTTTGCTGTAGCCTAATATGTTTCAACCAGACTTCTGAAGAAAACTGAAATACTATTAAAAAAAGGAGGTTCCTCGCAATAATCATACTGATTCACCCTCTTCTGCAGAAAAATAAAGTCATGTGGTTTTTATGACTTTTATTTTTGGAGAAACTTTCCCCTGAAAGTTCTAATTTCTTTTCCAAGTCACCTTTATTTATTTAGGATTTAGGTATTTTTACAATACAGATTCAATGCAGCTTTACAGTGATAACAGGAAAATAATGTCATACGCCAGTCTCTCATGGACGCACGTGCGACAGTTAGCGGAAGTTCGAGATTACAGTTTGTAAAGTTTTAAATATGGATATTTTTCTTACACAATCACATGGCTTCGCTTCAGAAGGGCTTTATTAAACCCCCGGAGCCGTGTGGAGCAGTTATATGATGGATAGATGCACTTTTATGGACTTCAAAAACAGAAACAGCCATTCACTCCCATTATAAAGCTTGGAAGAGCCAGGACTTTTTTTATATAACTCTGAAAGAAGAATGTCAAATACACCGAGGATGACTTGAGGGTGAGTAAATCATGGGCTAATGTTCATTTTTGTGAACTATCCCTTTAATTTAGTTCATTTATCCAGAGAAAACAGTGATGTCATCGTCCAACTCATTTCAGTTCTCATCCAATGGTGTCATTGCAGGCAGATCAATAATATTGTTGAATATTAAGTGTCCCCAACTAAGCGACAAAGCTCAAATAAGTTCAAGTTTTAAAAAACGTCTCGTGAGCTTTCGTGTTATTTAATCCTTGTGTTTGTTCAATAGTGGCCTCAAAAGTATTTGAATACTTTCTGACACTCAGTCTCAAATCATTTAAAAATGTCTGGATGTCACTGTATTTTGTACAAAATATAATGCATATAATCAGTTCCCCTGAAATTCACACAGGTGTGCTAAGTTTGTGAAAAGTGCGCCCCGCTATATGAAAATTGCCCCATGCTTTACTCACCCTCAAGTCATCCTAGGTGTATATGACATTCTTCTTGTCGGAGTTATATGAAATATGTCCTGGCTAATAAGTCCATAAAAGAGCATCTATCCATGATAAAAGAGCATCTATCCATGATAAAAGAGCATCTATCCATGATAAAAGAGCATCTATCCATCATAAAAGAGCATCTATCCATCATAAAAGAGCATCTATCCATCATATAACTGCATCTATCCATCATAATAGTGCATCTATCCATCATAAAAGAGCATCTATCCATCATATAACTGCATCTATCCATCATAATAGTGCATCCATCCATCATATAACTGCATCTATCCATCATAATAGTGCATCTATCCATCATAAAAGTGCATCTAAAAGTGCATCTATCATCATAAAAGTGCATCTATCATCATAAAAGTGCATCTAAAAGTGCATCTATCATCATAAAAGTGCATCTATCATCATAAAAGTGCATCTATCATCAAAAAGTGCATCTATCATCATAAAAGTGCATCTAAAAGTGCATCTATCATCAAAAAGTGCATCTAAAAGTGCATCTATCATCATAAAAGTGCATCTAAAAGTGCATCTATCATCATAAAAGTGCATCTATCATCATAAAAGTGCATCTATCATCAAAAAGTGCATCTATCATCATAAAAGTGCATCTATCATCAAAAAGTGCATCTATCATCATAAAAGTGCATCTATCCATCATAAAAGTGCATCTATCCATCATATAACTGCTCCACACGACTCCGGGGGGGGGGGGGGGGGGTAGAAAAATATCCATGTTTAAAACTTTATAGAATAAAATAACTCATTTCGAGCAGGCAGTGTTACGCAAGTCGACTTACATGGATATAAATATGGATATTTTTCACAAACACGCCACTTCACTTCAGAAGGCCTTTATTAACCCCCGGAGTCGTGTGGAGCAGTTATATGATGAATAGATGATGGATAGATGCACTTTTATGATGGATAGATGATGGATAGATGCACTTTTATGATGGATAGATGATGGATAGATGCACTTTTATGATGGAAAGATGCACTTTTATGATGGATAGATGATGGATAGATGATGGATAGATGCACTTTTATGATGGATAGATGATGGATAGATGCACTTTTATGATGGATAGATGCACTTTTATGATGGATAGATGCACTTTTATGATGGATAGATGCAATTTTATGATGATAGATGATGGATAGATGCTCTTTTATGATGGATAGATGCACTTTTATGATGGATAGATGATGGATAGATGCACTTTTATGATGGATAGATGATGGATAGATGCACTTGTATGATGGATAGATGCACTTTTATGAGGGATAGATGCACTTTTATGATGGATAGATGATGGATAGATGCACTGTTATGAGCTTCAAAAACTAACCAACAAGTCACTGCCATTAATAAAGCTTGGAAGAGCCAGGGTATTTTTAATATAACTCGTGTGTCGTATACACATGACTTGAGGGTGAGTAAATCATGGGCTACTTTTCATTTTTGGGTGAACTGTCCCTTTAAAAACACCACATAGACATATAAGCAACATTAACAACTTGAATAAATGCTACTTTGTTTTTATATATTGTTCTATAATTCAAAGACATTCATACATCTTTATATAAGGCTTAACTGTTCAAGTACTTTTTAGAGCCACTGTTTGTCTAAAATGATTGATGAGCCTCAATGGTTGGTCTGTAGGGATGGAAAGATCCAGGCACCTGCAGGCTCACACTGAACACGTACAGTCAAATACAGCAGCTGCCGTAATATACAGCTAAATAATTCAGATGGAAACTGACTGGCCAACAGACAGGCATCAGGTGTTGTGGGTGTCCCATCAGGAGGCGACCGATAACAGAGCTTTAGTACAGCTGTGGCTCTTCAGGAGAGGCAGAAGTACTGTAAGACTGAGAGAGGGAGAGTAGCTCATATTTAAAGATCGCTGTCATACTGCAACAACCGCAATCAGGATTGCTATGTGGAAAAATAAACGAGCTTGATTTAATTATACCATCAGTTTAGGCTTGTTAACTTGTCAATGTGTGCGCTAGCTGGGAATGTTCATTAAAGATGGGCGTTTCAATCGGTGCCCGCTGTAATGAAGTGGTCGATCGCTGCTACTCTCTGAGTTTACATTTTTTACTCGCCGCACTTTGTTTGGATATGGCGAAGAGAGTGGCAGAGAAAACACACATACACACACACACTCGGTTTCCAGTTGTTACACACAGGGGTCAGCAAAGTGCTGTTTTGTTTGAGGGTACTTTTGTAGGTTATTCGGTTATTCTTACAGGAATGTTTGAGGAAGAAAGTGATGTGCTTTTCCCCCTCCTTCCACGTTCTCTCTGTCTGTGAGCATTTATAGCCCTGTTAGAGTCAGTCCGGATACATGACAGAACGACAACAAAGACTCTAATGAGCTAACGTTACACAGCAAAATGTTAATATGACTGATTGTGGGAATGATCGTTGTTGTTTTTTTATATATATTCCTCCTTTTGTCCTGCTCCTGTTTATTTCAGAAACTTTTTTAGGGAACACTTCACTTTAAGGTGATGTAGTTACACATTACTACACGTACTTAACATTAAATTATGCATAATTACAAGTATCTAACCCTGAACCAAACCCTAAACGTAACTCTATAGTAAGTACATGTAGTTAATATT
>NC_137105.1:49379033-49434033 GCF_949357685.1 Gobio gobio | reverse complement strand
CATTGTGTACATGTTTGTAGATGGATGACAGCAAACACAGGAGAGATTGAAAGATAATTCCACTTGTTGAACTGGAGCTCAAGAATCGTTTCCGCTAATGACGAGTTGACGACAGCATTTTTTAAATAGGTCGTGGTTGCAGTGTTGGAGAATTTGTGCAACACTGAGCCTAAGTTTTCCTGGTTTGCTAATTGGGCATCTAGAGGACGCAAGTGCTCTCGCTTTCACACAGACACACACAGTTAATTGCTTGCGTAAATCATTCCACTCTTGTCACCTGCAACGACTGACGTCACCGCCAACAAACAGGCCTTTATTCAGTGGCGTTACATCACGCTAAAAACATGATTTTGATTTATCTGAATGACAGCACCTATGAAACTAGTGATTAATTACGAGTGATAAAAATCTTTGCACTGCCATTTCTGTCACTCTTAAACAGATGCATTTTAAACACGTATGTTTGTGTGTTAGATGTGTTGTATAACATGAGGAGAGACACATGATATATCATCTTTTTCCTGTGTTTTTTCTTGCTACTTGGTAGACTAATCATTTTAATCATGTATATTTGTTTAGATAATTCATTATATTATATTTATATATCCTTATTATTCTTTTATAGAGACAGAGCGACACGCGTCATGAAAAATAAACAGAACAATGTCTAAAAGCGGATATGTGACAAAGTGTACAGCAAACAAGCTAAACAAAACCCAGACGTTTTTATAAGCTGTTTACCCAAAAAAACGAGCGTTTAAGGACAAAAAAGTGGATTTGAGACAAAGCGCCACATGTTATATTACACTGAGAACTACACCCACTGGAGGGGAACGTAATCAGAGACAGGAAATATAATCTATAAAACTAACATTTGGATATTTGACTTAACAGTGACTAAATGTTTACTGCACACATACGCATGCTGAGTGTCAGGATCCCAACATTGACCCATTCTTCTGCTGAAGCGTCACGTTTTATTGCCTTTATCCACTTTTATCTCCTTAAACTTTCGTTTTTTTGGGTCGACAGCTTATAAAAACGTATTTCTGTGTTTTTTAGCTTGTTTGCTGTACACTTTGTCATATATCAGCTTTTAGACATTGTTCTGTTTTTTGTCCGAAATGACAAGGATGCAGCCTCACGCAATGCATAGTCAATGGAGAGCGTTGGATTGTTCCCCCCCCCCGGTGTGGGCGTGGCCTAAATATGCTCTGTCTCTATATGATACTATCAGTGGGTCATTTCCATTTATGTATGTGTTTATATATATATATATATATACACACAGATCCTGTATATATTGTGTTAGTCCTCCTTTTCCTGCCAAAAACAGCCCTGACCCGTCGAGGCATGGACTCCACTAGACCCCTGAAGGTGTGCTGTGGTATCTGGCACCAAGATGTTAGCAGCAGATCCTTTAAGTCCTGTAAGCTGCGAGGTTGGGCCTCAATGGATCGGACTTGTTTGTTCAGCTCATCCCACAGATGCTCGATTGGATTGAGATCTGGAGAATTTGGAGGCCAAGTCAACGCCTCAAACTCGTTGTTGTGCTCCTCAAACCATTCCTGAAGCATTTGTGCTTTGTGGCGGCGCATTATCTGCTGAAAGAGCCACAGCCACAGGGAAAACCGTCTCCATGAAAGGCTGGACATGGTCTCAACAATGCTTAGGTAGGTGGTGCGTGTCAGAGTAACATCCACATGATGGAGGACCCAAGGTTTCCCAGCAGAACATTGCCCAAAGCTTCACTGCCTCCGCCGCCACGCCTTCTTCCCATAGTGCACCTGGTGCCATGTGTTCCCCAGGTAAGCCACACACACACACCCGGCCATCCACGTGATGTAGAAGAACACGTGATCATCAGACCAGGCCTTCTCCCATTGCTCCGTGGTCCAGTTCTGATGCTCACGTGCCACTGTTGGTGCTTTGGGCGGAGGTCAGGGGTCAGCATGGGCACTGGTCAGCGGCTGTGCCGCCCCATACACAACAAACTGAGATGCTCTGTGTATTCTGACAGCTTTCTATCAGAACCAGCTTTAACTTCTTGAGCAGTTTGAGCTCCAGTAGCTCGTCTGTTTGATCGGACCACACGGGTCAGCCTTCACTCCCCACGGGCATCAATGAGCCTCGGCCGCCCATGACCCTGTGGCCGGTTCTCCACTGGTCCTCCATGACCCTGTGGCCGGTTCTCCACTGGTCCTCCATGACCCTGTGGCCGGTTCTCCACTGGTCCTTCATGACCCTGTGGCCGGTTCTCCACTGGTCCTCCATGACCCTGTCGCCGGTTCTCCACTGGTCCTTCCTTGGAGCACTTTTGATAGAGACTGACCTCTTCAGACCGGGAACAGCCCACAAGAGCTGCAGTTTTGGAGATGCTCTGACCCAGTCGTCGAGCCGTCACAATCTGGCCCTTGTCAAACTCGCTCAAATCCTTACGCTTGCCCATTTTTCCTGCTTCTAACACATCAACTCTGAGGACAAAATGTTCACTTGCTGCCTAATATATCCCACCCACTAACTGGTATAATCAGTGTTATTCACTTGACCTGTCAGTAGTCATAATGTTATGCCGTGTGTGTATATATTTGCATTTGTCACTAAGCATTTGTGTGCATATTGCTTTGGCCAGTTATAGCATGACACTTCACATAGTTTATGAATGTGTAAACGATTGTGTTGAAGCTCTTATTTGGGTACGAGTCACTCGATTATGAAAAGAAATGACCCAAGAAATGTGTCATCTTTGGCAAGTGGCAACATAAAGCACATCAAGCAGTGACACCATTTATCCGGAGATTAAAACAGCATTATGCTTGTCAAAAAACAAAAACACTTTTGACATCTGTAGTCTCACATAAGCTCCGACTGTTTCACATTAGGCAAATGTGCTTTTTTGACAATATTCAGTCCAAGAAAATGGGTTAAGATGGCTTGATTATCAACGTCAGCTTATTTAACATTTTGGAAGGAGTGTGATTGACACCCTATGGTACGTCCGTCTGAAAAATATGCCAGTCTCCGTGAATTCACTGGCATAAGAACTCGACGCTTGATTGAGAGGTGGAAAATAGCCGTTTACAGAATAAAAGCAGGTATTGCATTGAACAATTCATTCTTTGTGTGGTTTAAACGGACACATTCCTGTCTCATGCCCTGCCCTAAAGGAGTTAACGTTTGTCAGGAGAAGCATTTATTACGTGCTCGTGCTGATTATGTATATTTTTATTAATGCCATTACATCAGGTAAAGATGTTGAACAGAAGCAAGGAATGAAAGAATAAAAATAGAGAGTGATAGTTTGGATCATAGCATTACCAGAGATGTTGGCTCGAGCGACTGGAAGACTGGGATCAGGAAATATTCAGCTGCAGATTAGTATCACAGTGTGTGACTCCAAAGTAAACCCTAAAAATGATTAATGGCATTTACGATTATGATGAATGTCAGGTAGGATGCAGGAGAAGCTTAAATTCAAAAACATAAGCCACCGGTTATCACGTTCTTTTATTTCGTGCGGATTGGTGGAAATATCTCCGAAAGCTCCACGTTGTGCTGTTTCATCTATCGCTGAAGCGTCTCCGGTTCCTTTTTAAGCTGTTTTTCTCTCTGGTGCCACTTGACTGCATGACCTTTAGATCTGTACTCTGGAAGTTCGAGATATACACGCAGGATTTAACAATAAAAGAATACAATATTATTTCCTCTAGTCAGGCCAGCAGCTTAAATTTGTACTGCCCTGATAATATTTTTTGAAACCTTTATTATGTGTCTGATAAATTTAAAGGACTAGTTCACCCAAAAAATGAAAATCATTTACTCGCCCACCTCATGTCGTTCCAAACCCGTGAGACTTTCACTCGTCTTCTGAACACAAATCAACATATTTGAATGAAATATCAGAGATTTTGAATATCAGACACTTTGTTGCTTCAAAAAGTTCATAAAGAGATCGTCAAACTAATCCATATAACTTGAGCGGTTTAGTTTGAATTTTATGAAGAGACTCGATCGCTTTAAATGATGGTGAACCAACCCTTTAAATTTTATTTATATAAAAATAGTATTTATATACAGTGCTGCTTGAAAGTTTGTGAACCCCTTGCAGAATCTGTGAAAATGTGAATAATTTTAACACAATAAGAGATTATGCAAAATGCATGTTATTTTTTATTTAGCGCTGTCCTGAATAAGATATTTTACATAAAATATGTTCTCATATAGTCCATGAGACAAAACAGCTGAATTTATACAAATGACCCGTTCAAAAGTTTACACACTCTTGATTCTTAATCCTGTGTGTCGTTCCCTGATGATCCACGGCTGTGTGTGTGTGTGTGTCGTAGGGCTGCACAATATATCAAAATTATCGAAATATCGCAAATGTACATATCGCGATATGCATATCGCAAGGGCACACAATATCTGAATGATTTGAATAGGCTACTTCAACATTGTGAAAAGTGTACGTTTTAGGTCGACGCATAGCAGAGAATACACTGGGCACAAAACTGTTACTTATGTGACTTGCTTGGCGGTGAAGAGTTATTAAATTCAATATCTTGCGGAGAACAACTCCTTGCAGTCTCGTGCTGTCTGCTGTCTGACACACACACCGAAACGTGTGCACAAGCCGTTCTTTTTTTTCGTGTCGTGTTACTCACTCAAACTGTCAAGTTCACACGCATTTATGTCAATGTCTCGAAGATTATTCATGTAAAACATAGTCGGTTATGCTTTAAGCATATCGAATATCGCATTATTGCATTTTTCTTCAATATCGCACAGCCCTCGTTCCCTGATGATCCGTGTGTGTGTGTGTGTGTGTGTGTGTGTGTGTGTGTGTGTGTGTGTGTCTGTCGTTCTCTGATGATCCACGGCTGTGTGTGTGTTTTGTGATGGTTGTTCTTGAGTCTCTTGTTTGTCCTGAGCAGTTAAACTGACCAACGTTCTTCAGAAAAATCCTCAAATTCTTCAGTTTCCAGCATTTTCTGCATATTTGAACCCTTTCCAGCAGTGACTGTGTGATTCTGAGATCTGAAGACGATTGAGGGACTCAAACACAACTATTAAAAAAGCTTCAAACATTCACTGATGCGCCGGAAGGAAACACGACGCATTCAGAGCAGGGGGTGAAAACTTTTGAACAGGATGATTTTTCTTATTTTGTTTAAAAATCATGTTTCATTGATTACTGCCCTTCGGAAGCAACAGAAGATACATACATGTTTCCCAGAAGACAAATGAAATCCAATTTACCTTGATCTTCAAATGCGAAAGTTTTCACCCCCGGCTCTGAATGTGTCGTGTTTCCTTCTGGAGCATCAGCTTTTTTAATAGTATGGAAAAGGCTGGAAACTGAAGAATTTGAGGATTTTTCTGAATAACGTTGGTCAGTTTAACTGCTCAGGACAAACAAGAGACTCAAGAACAACCATCACAAAACACACACACAGCCATGGATCATCAGGGAACGACATATATAAATACACACACACACACACACACACACACACACAGCCGTAGATCATCAGGGAACGACACACAGGATTAAGAATCAAGGGTGTGTAAACTTTTGAACGGGTTATTTTTTATAAATTCAGCTGTTTTGTCTTTTGGACAATAAGAAAACATATTTTATGTAAAATATCTTATTCAGGACCGTGCTAAAAAATAGATTTTGTATGATCCCTCTTGTTTGGTTAAAGTTATTAACATTTTCACAGATTCTGTAAGGGGTTCACAAAAGTTCAAGCTGTATTTTAGTTTAGTTTTTTTGTTTGTTATTGTACTGTATTGTATTTTAATGTTAAGACGATTGACAGTCAGTCTGGGATTGTGAGTTGGATTATTTCAGACAGGTTAGTGGATGGCATGTAATGACAACACACATTCGGGGGGAAAAAATTATATGGTAATGAATTTGGTCTGCAGAAAGACCTACTAGACACCAGACCAGAGTCTATAATTACAGCTATTTATAGCTTGGAAGCATTCATCATCATCTCTCAAAATAAGCAGGTCAAGCTCTCATATTCGATATTGTGGTGTTTTTGTCTTAATCTGAAGCGCATTCTGCACTGCTCAGCTATCCGTTGGTGCATTGTCAGTTTCAACATTGTTTAGTGTAGGCTGCTTGACGTACAGAAAAGCACTCACCTCATTCTTTTGAGCTCCTAAATGACAGCACCTGTCAGCTGCGATGACACATGTGCTGTGTGTGTGTCAGAGAGTTGGTTCAGTCAGAGACCTCTCACATGTGGTAGTTGTTGGTTGCTGTCAGCGCAAGGTTAACCGTCAACTGTCAGGAGCTGAACAGAACCTTGTGTGTGTGTGTGTGTGTGTCTGTGCTGTTCTCAAGCATGTTAAATAGCATGATGAAAAACGTGTGGTCGGATTATGTGGACTGCGAAGCCCAGAGCCGAACACCTTTGGGGTGAATTTGAGTGCCGACTGAGAGCCAGACCCCATCACTCGACGTCATTGTCTGACCTCACTGATGCTCTTCTGTCTGAATGGGGACAAATCTTTCAAAAAAAAATTTTTTGGTTTGTTTTTTCCCCCCATGATTTTTGAAATGAAATGATCTTCAACAAGACACTAGCAGCAAGCTCAGCTCAGGCACTTTTTTGGTTTTATTTAGTTTTTGTTTTAGTAAGTATTTATTAATTTTTGACGGCTTTCTGTGTTTTCGCTGTTATACTGTAGGGGCGAACGAGTACAGTTTCTCCAGATTAAAACACAGGAAAAAAGAAGCAGAAACAAGTGATCTGATATGTAAGTGGATGCATATGAAAAATAATGCGATCATCAACATTAAACATCATATAAACCACAACGGCCTAATGTTACAGAGGGAAATATCGACCCAGGACGTGCTTTAGGGGTGTTGATGGACTCCGTCTGTGTTTTGATCATCGTTCTGAATCAGATCCAGATGTAGTCTTTGACAAAAATGCGATTTTCTCAGATTTTAGCTCAAAATGTTCCTTTTTTTGTTAAACTTAACCACATTCTAAGGGAAATAGAGCTAAATGCACTCTTAAAAAATGCTGAGTTAAAAATAACCCAAGTTGGGTTGAAAATGGACTTGTTTTAACCCAGCAATTGGGTTGTTTTAAGCAAACATTTAACCGAACCGCTGGGTTAAAACAACCCAAATGCTGGGTTAAAACAACCCAATTGCTGGGTTAGTCCATTTTCAACCCAACTTGGGTTATTTTTAACCCAGCATTTTTTAGAGTGTGATGCTTTTATTTAATCTTTTTTTTTTATTTAAAGGTGCCCTGCCACACAAAACCGTTTTTACTTGTATTTTTTGAAATATGTTAGGAAGATCCACATCCACGTGTTTGTGTTATGTTGTGAATGTGAAAATGAACTGCTACCTCCTCTCAGCTCTGAAAAGAAATAAGCGGAGAAATCAGGCCATTTACAAAATCCGACGTGGTGTTGCCTGAGCTCATTACTATTCATGAGCTCGCCCAGTTGAGACCACGCCCACAGAATTTGTCTAGCTCCGTGACAGTTTTCGTAAACAGCAAGGATGGCTGAACGTCAACGGGTTTGTGTGCTATGCATGAATGGAACTTCAACAATGCACATGTTGCCCAAGAACCCAGGGTTGAGGAGTAAATGGCTTCAGTTTATTCTTGGAACAATGCCACAACACTATAATTCGACATTAGTTCTCTGTTCATCACATTTTGAAGAGAGTGACTTCCTCAACTTTGGCGAGTTCAGCTGAGGCTTCGCAAAAAAACGTTAGCCCGTTAGCTGTTAGCCAATCAGAGTCAAGCAGCTTAGCTCGTTGAATATTAATGAGAGTCTTCATGCAGGCTTTCTATACCACGCTAGAATGGCTTAAAACGAGGAAACCATGGCATTTTTTCCCACCCTCAAACATTACCACAAAAGTAATGAATTTCGTGTGGCAGGGCACCTTTAAATAAATTAGAAAATAAAATGGATGCATTTCTAGTTTTAGAGTAATTGTGCATTTTTATTTATTTATTATTTATTACTTTTTTTAAAGTTAAGTTAAATCCAATGAAAAAATAAAATAAAAATCTCTAGTTTGGTGTTAGTGAATTAATTTGTTACATTTATACACTCACCTAAAGGATTATTAGGAACACCTGTTCAATTTCTCATTAATGCAATTATCTAATCAACCAATCACATGGCAGTTGCTTCAATGCATTTAGGGGTGTGGTCCTGGTCAAGACAATCTCCTGAACTCCACACTGAATGTCAGAATGGGAAAGAAAGGTGATTTAAGCAATTTTGAGCGTGGCATGGTTGTTGGTGCCAGACGGGCCGGTCTGAGTATTTCACAATCTGCTCAGTTACTGAGATTTTCACGCGCAACCATTTCTAGGGTTTACATAGAATGGTGTGAAAAGGGAAAAACATCCAGTATGCGGCAGTCCTGTGGGCGAAAATGCCTTGTTGATGCTAGAGGTCAGAGGAGAATGGGCCGACTGATTCAAGCTGATAGAAGAGCAACTTTGACTGAAATAACCACTCGTTACAACCGAGGTATGCAGCAAAGCATTTGTGAAGCCACAACACGCACAACCTTGAGGCGGATGGGCTACAACAGCAGAAGACCCCACCGGGTACCACTCATCTCCACTACAAATAGGAAAAAGAGGCTACAATTTGCACGAGCTCACCGAAATTGGACAGTTGAAGACTGGAAAAATGTTGCCTGGTCTGATGAGTCTCGATTTCTGTTGAGACATTCAGATGGTAGAGTCAGAATTTGGCGTAAACAGAATGAGAACATGGATCCATCATGCCTTGTTACCACTGTGCAGGCTGGTGGTGGTGGTGTAATGGTGTGGGGGATGTTTTCTTGGCACACTTTATGCCCTTAGTGCCAATTAGGCATTGTTTAAATGCCATGGCCTGCCTGAGCAGTGTTTCTGACCATGTCCATCCCTTTATGACCACCATGTCCCCATCCTCTGATGGCTACTTCCAGCAGGATAATGCACCATGTCACAAAGCTCCAATCATTTCAAATTGGTTTCTTGAACATGACAATGAGTTCACTGGACTAAAATGGCCCCCACAGTCACCAGATCTCAACCCAATAGAGCATCTTTGGGATGTGGTGGAACGGGAGCTTCGTGCCCTGGATGTGCATCCCACAAATCTCCATCAACTGCAAGATGCTCTCCTATCAATATGGGCCAACATTTCTAAAGAATGCTTTCAGCACCTTGTTGAATCAATGCCACGTAGAATTAAGGCAGTTCTGAAGGCGAAAGGGGGTCAAACACAGTATTAGTATGTGTTCCTAATAATCCTTTAGGTGAGTGTATAGCGCTTTAGAAGGTGGAATCTCTTCAACCACCACCAATGTGTGGCATCCACCTGCGACGGCGGCCATATTGCGGCAGAACGCCCACCACACACCAGCTTACGGTGGAGAGGAGACAGAGTGATGAAGCCAATCAGTATATGTGGGGATGATTAGGCGGCCATTTTGATGGCAGAAGCCAATGTGCAAATTTGTCCAGGATGCCGGGTTTAAACCCCTACTCTTTTTATTTTTTCGAAGGACATCCTGGGATTTTTAATGACCACAGCTCAATTTAAATCAAGGACCTCGGCCTCATCCGAAGGACTGTGTCCCAGTCACTATACTAGGGCGCTAAGACCCACACAGACCACAGGGTGAGCGCCCCCTGCTGGCCTCACTAACACCTCTACAGAAGCCTAGTTTTCCCAGCAGGTCTCCCATCTAGGTACTGACCAGGCTCGACCCTGTTTCGCTTCAGTGGGAAACCAGTCTTGGGCTACATGGCTGCTGAAAGAGGTCATACTGATGGAGCTGTGGGGCTATACGAGAAAAAATGCGTCTTCTGGAAACGTAATATGTGGTAAAAATAGAGCTTTGTTTGTACAAGGATAGAGACAGTTTAAAGACATCTGTAACAGGCTAAATGATCCCCTAATTATTCGCAGTCATGGTTTCTCCCTCCCTCCCTCGGCTCTCACACACTCAAGCTTGTATTAGCTCTGCGATTGCTACAGACAACTTGCGCCTGGGGCAACCCCAACCGCAAGCCCATAATGATCCAGGCTGTTGCCATGTTTACATGTGTGTTTATGTTTGAGGGAACGAGTGACTGATGAGGTGAGCGTGTCTGGTAGAAGAGCGAGGGAAGTTGGTGTCATCTCAAGCGTAGATTTAATTAGTTGATGAATTCCAATCCTGGCGTTCCGAAGCCGTGAGGACAGGAGTGTAGGAGTAGTATCGATTGGGGGAGGTTGAGCCGAGAGAGAAAGGGTGTTCGCTTGTGCACGAGTCGCCTGGGGCACAGGGACTTTCCCCATGTCAGGCATTAATTCTGCCCCCCCCGACAGCTCCAAGTTGCTGTGGAAACATGTAGAAATTGCTTTCGCAGCACAATTTTCTACAGCTCACTTCAGATAACGCGCTAAATGCGGCCGCACTTGCATAAACAACGAAATCCCTGTAATTTCCACGTCTTTTCTTAGCCTACAAATGCACACAGGGAGCAATTTGGAGTTCACAGGACGCTTTCTTGCATCGACTCGATGGCTACTGCTACTAGAAACAGCTGGAACGGGCAAACTACAGTATCGGTGTTGCTCTAATAGCGCTATTTTGGCATATTAGTGACGTTTGAAATCCGCGTCCCGGCTGTTTGCTTGGAGAGAACAATGGCCAAGATATGAAAATTGCTTGCGGGGTGGCAAGATGCCGTGAAAGCTCTCCGCACAATCAAAAGACATAAATCTACTTGTACCTGACAGAAACATGTCTCTCTCAGTTCTAACTGGTATGATTGAATGTTTTGGCTCACATTTGAGAGCATGTTTGCACAGTCCAAAAAACTTAAAGCTAATTATCCCAGCAACGGTAATGATAGCTATTGGACGGCTGCCAAGCAACACATCTAAACGCCAATCCACTGGCGCATTATAAGGATTATTTTGAGAGTGATGCGAATTTGCGTTGCGATGACACTTAAAACATCGTTTCAGTCTCACGATAATCAGCTGTCAGTGGCTTTTTTGTTTTCATGCTGAGGTGTGGTTACAGATGCGCGCTCAGGTATTTCGGGACTAATTCAGATCATGCCTTCTGCAGAAGGTTCGTCTCGATGGAAAATCGCGTAGGTGCGATTCTGAGAAGTGTGTGCCAAATTTTGAAGAACAGGTTAGATTAGTACGTCTCTCTCTCCCTCTCTTTCTTTTGCTCGCTGTCTGTCTGTCTTTCTTTCTCACCCTATCTTTAACATCTCCGTTTCAGTCAGGGATTCCCCGGCTCGCTCGTGTTTGGGAATTGAGTATGTCTGAACTCGAAGACCTGCTCTCTGAAAAACACGTTGTGTAATAATTCAGTTGCATGATGTAGCACCCCAAACTATTTGCGATATTGAAGTAGTTCACCCCAAAATGTACATGTGCTTACTAACTCTTACACTTGTTCCACATCCCATGACTTTCTTTCATTGTGGAACACACGGCTGTTGTTAATGCAAATACAATTACTAGGATTTCCAATGATTCCAATTAATGTATTAATCTTCTGGAGTTTTGTGAGAAACAGGCCTAAATTAAGAAGTAACAATGACTGATTTGAGTCAAATCTAATCAGTGAATAAATCTTTTGAGGTGGTCAGTTTTGTTCAGATGATAGTTTCAAGTACACCATTTAAAGGCACAATATGTAAGATTTTTTTATTTAAATATCCAAAAACCACTAGAACAATGTTATTTTGTTGACTTGTGTACTTTATCCCAAATGTTTTCAAGAATGTTTAGATCCAGAGAAATAAGTAATTTTAACCAGGACACGGACCGTGCGTCGCCTATCAATGACATCATACCCGCGTTACCCTCCGGTTTTATTTTGTAGAAACCATGGAAACACCAAAGCCGCTTTAATATCTGATGTGTTTTATTAGACAGGAGTAGGGCTGTAATCAACCAAAGAAAATCTTGGTCGACTGAGGTCCTGAAATTTTCGACTAAAATTGACGTTAGGAAAAAAAACGTTAATGAATAAGCTGCGCACTGTGCGCAGTACTTGGTAGCCTTGTTGTCTGCCTAAATTTATTATAAATAAACATAAAAAACTAGTAGGTTTGTATCGTTTTTGACATTTTTATTTTGGACTGAAATGAGTCTGACACACGACAGCGTTGCATCACGTGCACCTGCGCAATATCATAGCCTATGATTTCCGAAAATATAGTACTATGTTGTCAATTAGTGATATCATCACAAGAACTTTTGAGGAATATGCAACATAATTTAGACAATTGTTTTTGTCATATGTATTATAATAACTGACAGACACAATGATTTCAGCCGCTCTGTGCAGCTCGAACTAGGATCAGCTCAGCTTCGCGGCTGAGACACAAATAGACTATTAACTTAAAGCTTTTACTCTGCATGTCAACTTTAATAAAAAAGGAATATTTATTAAACAAGCCAGATCAAGAGCAGAAACTAAATTAAATAAATAATAGGCCTATACAGCAAAGTAGCCTAACCTTACTTCAATCTGTCTCTCTTCGAACAAGGGGGGTGTTCGAAGACAGACTGTTACCTGTGAAACAGGTGCTCTGAAAACACCTGCATTAGCAATTAGTGCTTTCCACCAGATTAATTGAACGCGGCCAAACCGATGAAATGAACACGGCCAAACTGATGAAATGAACGCGGCCAAAAATGAATGCGGCCAAACTGATGAAATGAACGCGGCCAAACCGATGAAATGAACGCGGCCAAACCGATGAAATGAACGCACGGCCAAACTGATGAAATGAACGCGGCCAAACTGATGAAATGAACGCGGCCAAACTGATGAAATGAACGCGGCCAAACTGATGAAATGAACGCGGCCAAACCGATGAAATGAACGCGGCCAAACTGATGAAATGAACGCGGCCAAACTGATGAAATGAACGCGGCCAAACCGATGAAATGAACGCGGCCAAACTGATGAAATGAACGCGGCCAAACTGATGAAATGAACGCGGCCAAACTGATGAAATGAACGCGGCCAAACCGATGAAATGAACGCGGCCAAACTGATGAAATGAACGCGGCCAAACTGATGAAATGAACGCGGCCAAACTGATGAAATGAACGCGGCCAAACTGATGAAATGAACGCGGCCAAACTGATGAAATGAACGCGGCCAAACTGATGAAATGAACGCGGCCAAACTGATGAAATGAACGCGGCCAAACCGATGAAATGAACGCGGCCAAACCGATGAAATGAACGCGGCCAAACTGATGAAATGAACGCGGCCAAACTGATGAAATGAACGCGGCCAAACTGATGAAATGAACGCGGCCAAACCGATGAAATGAACGCGGCCAAACTGATGAAATGAACGCGGCCAAACTGATGAAATGAACGCGGCCAAACCGATGAAATGAACGCGGCCAAACTGATGAAATGAACGCGGCCAAACCGATGAAATGAACGCGGCCAAACTGATGAAATGAGCGCGGCCAAACCGATGAAATGAACGCGGCCAAACTGATGAAATGAACGCGGCCAAACCGATGAAATGAACGCGGCCAAACTGATGAAATGAACGCGGCCAAACTGATGAAATGAACGCGGCCAAACCGATGAAATGAACGCGGCCAAACCGATGAAATGAACGCGGCCAAACTGATGAAATGAACGCGGCCAAACTGATGAAATGAACGCGGCCAAACTGATGAAATGAACGCGGCCAAACTGATGAAATGAACGCGGCCAAACTGATGAAATGAACGCGGCCAAACTGATGAAATGAACGCGGCCAAACTGATGAAATGAACGCGGCCAAACTGATGAAATGAACGCGGCCAAACTGATGAAATGAGCGCGGCCAAACTGATGAAATGAGCGCGGCCAAACTGATGAAATGAACGCGGCCAAACCGATGAAATGAACGCGGCCAAACCGATGAAATGAACGCTGCAAAAAAACGACCAATCAGAATTTTGCTCGAGCCAGAACGTATGGACTAATAATCGACTAATCGACTGGGAGATTACAGTCCTAGACAGGAGAGCAACTGTTTGTATTATTGATGGACAGAAACTGATCATTGTTCTCCAGCTCAACACAGTTAGTCTTATTGTTTAAATCTGGTGTTGTTGATTTACCGCACAGAGTGCCATGTTTTACCGCCTAATCTCATCTCTCACTGCAGTGTGAACAAGTGTCTCATAGCAGCGCCGAGTGAACGCTCAGAGTAGCATTATAACATCACTCTCACACACTCAGATGTGTGTGATATGATAAAGCTGTGTTGCGTTACACACACACATGAGCAGAAGAAGAGGAAGCGCTCGTCTGACAGAATAAAAGCTCCGCTGCTCTCGAGAAATCAAATTAGAGCGTTTTCTCTATAAAACAGAGAAAAATGCAATATTGTCAGATGTTATTGTGTTGTTGTTCTTTTGATTGCTTGCAAGTTGCATGCACCGAATGCAGTTATTCATTAGTGTTGTGCGGTGGTGATTTAAATTTTTTTTTTAATATACAGTATATATCAAATGTAAATTTATGTCCCTGTTACACTTTTCCTGGTTAAATAAACATTACATAAAAAAGAGAGACCAAATACTATTCTATTTTGTATTTTTTCACTAACTAGAATGTTCTGTTTATTAATAAAACCAAGTATAAATGTATTAAAGTCAGTGTTTGTACGCATTTTTAACAATATGTAACAATGTTAACTAGTGTTCACCTTTTCTTTTTAATATATGAACTTATTCTCATCAGTCATCAAGCTTGTACACACTGGTCACAGACACGAAGACTTCATCTCCCCCGAGCTGATCGCTCTCTAAAACCCACAGTCATCATGTCTTCAGCCCATTTCAAGTTTGATTTCGACGTGACATAAAGCGGTGAATTGTTGTTTACTTGCTTTTTAATCAGTCCTGCCATTAACGGCCTCATTGTCTTTGATGGAAACACGCACGAAAACAAGAGGCGGGATTTATCGCACAAACCAATCATAGCCTCCTCTCACGTGACTTTCTCAGTCACCCCCACTAAACCCACCGCAGGCATTAGTGTCTGTGTCAAGTCTCTGAGATCAGAGGAGGCATGAGAGCCGCGGCGTCCCGCTGTAACTCCACCTGCGGGTATCACTGTTGGACAGTCTTACTTTATAAAAAAATTCAAAAGAGTGACTTTTACACTTTTTAATGTCACATTTTGTAATAATTGCGTCGTTTTATTTTTTTAATATGGATTTTTTCTTTCCCTTTTGCCTCCTCGGAGGAAACATCCCTGTTTTTCATATACAACATTTAGTTGTTTAACCCAGTTTACATGAGCTAGAAGACGAACCCTTTGATGCGCTGTGTGTTTTTCACTAACAGCAGAGCATGCAACTCTATGCAAACAAAGACACTTGATATCAACCGTCAAGGACAAGAATGCTTCCCTCAGCTTTTGTGCCGAGTTGCTTGTTTTCGACTTTCCTTAAATGATGTTTATGTTGACTCTGGCAACTTTTTGGCTTATGTTATTGGGTTATGTCATAACGCACTGGATTTCATTGAAACCATTTTGCATTTAAGTCTTATGCATGCTCGCTTTGTGTTTGGCAGATCTCCTTTGACCTGGCCGAGTACACCGCAGACGTTGATGGGGTGGGTACCCTTCGGCTGCTGGATGCTGTGAAGACCTGCGGTTTAACTGACACGGTCCGCTTCTACCAGGCCTCCACCAGTGAGCTCTATGGGAAAGTACAGGAAATTCCCCAGAAAGAGACCACACCATTTTACCCACGATCCCCTTATGGTCAGCACACACACATGCAGTGTCTTTATATTTTATAATGGACACTACCATTCAAAAGTTTGGGGTTTCTTTTAAAGAGATTAATAGTCTTGTTCACTAATGACACACTAAATTGCCGAGTCAAGTCACCTTTATTTATACAGCACTTTATACAATAAAGATCAGCTTGACAGTGATTACAGGAAAAAGATTCAATGATGCAAACAGAGTTCATTTCGGCTGTACAGCAGCTCTAAAAGAAAATACTTCCATTGTTCAGCTGAAGTCAGTCCAGTGTTGATAAACAGGGCTCGACATTGACGCTTGTCCGGGACAAGTGGATTTTTTGAAGGGGCAAGTAAAAAACAATTTTACTTGCCCGACGGACAAGTATCCTGGTTAAAACGTCAAAACAAAAAATAACTAGGGAATCACCAAAGTGCAATAATGATTCTGCATTCAGTTAGTGGAAGTGGAGATCGATAGTGGATAATATAAAACGAACTGACGTTAATAAGGTTGAGCTGTTGAGGCTCACGCCGCCTCTCGAGGAGAAAATCGAAAACAAATGAGCGCCGTTCACACACAGAAACTCAGTTAACATACAGTTAAAATTGTGCAGTTTTTATATTTATAACATATGATACAGTTAAGCAACATTACACTAACAAGAGTGTTGTTTTCCTGAATACCATCACGACTGAAAATGACACTGATTTCATACGCCAGTTCCATAAACAATTTAACATTAAGTCACTTACATTTTAGATGCAATATGGACTGTTTTTGTTCTATTTCAGCAGCGAAAACCGTTCCAAACAAATATCACAGCAGAACCGCATCTCACAGCAACAGTGTGTGTTAGTGAATGATTCAGCGTTTTAATGAATCGGTTGAATCAAAGATTCAATGGCCTATTCGTAAACGACCATAGACAGTAAAGTAAACGACCGCCAAATTCTTGAATGATTCAGCCGTTTCACTGAATCGACTCAATGACTCGCTCATTAAGACGGTCACATGCTGCCACCTACTGGTGGGTTAGTTTCATCTTTCCAACATTTCTTATTTGTATATTCAAAGATATTTAAAATAATCTCATAACATTATTTAATGCAGTTGTAATTTTTCAGTGTAAATGATTTCATTTGATTGGTAACAGCCTATAGTGTCTTATTATAATTTAATTTATTGATCAAATTTAAGAATATAAAAGGAAAGCCGAATCATACCCTATATTTAATAAGATTATGGAAAAATGCCCTTTATAAAAAGGTACAAATATGACAAATATGCATATTTAAATATGTCAAAGCTGATTAAACACTGGTGAGAATTTTGCTTCAGTATAGATTATATTTACCGAAAAAATCCGGACAAGCAAATGTTTTACTCGGACAAGTGAATGACAGATTTACTTGTCCGAAGGACAAGCGTGTGAACAGGCTTAATGTCGAGCCCTGCTAAAGATCATCAATTACTAAATTAGATCATTGTCCAGCTCCAATAGCGCAGTCAAATCAGGGTGTGAATTACAGGATCTGACCCCCCTAAAGAAGGCTTGATCCTCCCCGAAGGACATCAAAATAACATGCTGGGGGGTCAATAAAAGTAGTCTACCCATAATATGAAGCTTTAAGCCAAAGTTATTAGAACACCTGATCTGAAAATATTGATTGACTCCAAAACATGATTTAAATTCATAATGTTCATGAAACATGCAGATGGGTTGCTCTGACCATCAAATATCAGATGAAGTGAGTCGTACTGTTTTTATTCACTTTTAATTTTAATATTTGGTATGTCCACCTTTTTCTGCAAATACAGCAGCAAAGTGTCAATATATTTCCTCTGAGAACCTTCTGCGACTGAAGCCAAAGGCTTTCCTTTAAATGTACAATACACTGTAAAAAAAAATCCCTGTAAAATTTACAGTAAAAAAACTGGCAGCTGTGGTTGCCAGAACTTTACCGTAAAAAATATGGCAGTACCGCTTTAGGTTTTACGGGACCGCACCATATAATTTCAAGGTTTATAATGTAATAATTACGTTTAAGGTTAATTGCGGTTTATTTTACAGTTCGAAACCATATCATTTAAAGGTTTATATTGTAATAATTGTGTACACTATAAAAAAAATTCTGTAAAAAAAGACTTATTTCATTAACTGAAATAATGTTAAATTACCAACCTATTGAAATACTAATATCTGTTATGTACCTTTTGATATATACTGACAACCACCAATAACAGCAGTGATGAGAATCACATGATGAATCAAAGCTCATCACAAGCTTTTAGGAGGACAATACCAATATATAGAAGGTGCTCAGTGTCATTCACACACACACTAAACACCATCATGGTAACACGCATGAAATTTTAAAAATGCAATAAACATTAATTTAACAACATTAGATGTAACATAAAACCCTAATGTACAAAACTGATTAAAAAAACTAAGAAGAAACATAGTTATTTCAACTAAAATACATCAAATGCGAAGTGTCACGCGGGGAATTCTGGCAATGTCAATTTACGGTTCTTCACTGTAAATTACACAATGACTTGTTCTTTTTCACTTCCAAAAATTGTAAAGTTAACGGTATTTTACTGTAAAATTAAATGAAATGTAAGGTTTGATCTAGTACAGTTATTTAACCTTTCTATAAACTTTCTGTTAACCAATTAACTGTTTTAACCGTAGCATTTTTACAGTCTTTTACCGTTAAAATCACGAAATTTTTTTGCAGTTTAGATATGTCCAGTTTATTTCCAACTCGCCCCAAATGTGCTCGATGGGGTTGAGGTCCATCATTTTCAATGTTCCAGCGGATTCCTTCCTTCTTGGAAAATAAATCCAGGCCCAATACGACGACTCCCAGATGCAAAGTGTTCTGATAATTTTGGCCACCACTGTATTGATATGAATATACATTTCTAGCTCTGACTGATTTTAAATCATAATTTTGGCCACCTCTGAAATGGGTCATACGATTTAAATAAAAACCACGCTCATTCAGGGACGAAGAACATAATGTGTTTAAAATGCATATACACAGTTGAATGAACACAATTGCCCTTTTTAATGCTGTTAAACTGAATGAATGAAGCAAACTGTTTGCTGAAAATATCCACAACAACATTGAACTAGGAACTTACAGTTGTGTCAATTGCGCTTGAAAAGTTGCTTTCATTACTATAATTAATTATAGGATTAAAGGGTTAGTTCACCCAAAAATGAAAATTCTGTCATTAATTACTCACCCTCATGTCGTTGGACACCCGTAAGACCTCCGTTCATATTCGGAACACAAATGAAGATATTTTAGTTGAAAGCTGATGGCTGAGAAAGGCTTCACACAGGCCTCCATTGGCATTCAGTACATTGACACTTCCAAGATCCATGAAAGGCACTTAAAACGTCGTTACAAAGTCTATCTCACCACAGTGGCTCTACAATAATCATACAATGCGACGACAATAGTTTTTGTGCGGAAAAAAAAATCAAAATAACACCTTTATCCAACTTGTTCTTGTCTTCCGTGTGCGCCTCCACGACGCATGCGCGAGAATATGACGTAGCGCCGGTGTTCGGGAATCGATGAAATACACACTTAAGCCCCATTTTGAGAACTACGCCGAGACCTAAAGCACGATCAATGTAGAATCCAACAGCTTAGACACGCGCGTCTTCCTCTGCTCGTAAACAAATCGCTTCTGGGTCATATGTCCGAACGCCGGATCTGCGTCATATTCTCGCGCATGCGTCGTGGAGACACACACGGAAGACAAGAACAAGTTGGATAAAGGTGTTATTTTGATTTTTTTTTCCGCACAAAAACTATTGTCGTCGCATTGTATGATTATTGTAGAGCCACTGTGGTGAGATAGACTTTGTAACGATGTTTTAAGTGCCTTTCATGGATCTTGGAAGTGTCAATGTACTGAATGCCAATGGAGGCCTGTGTGAAGCCTTTCTCAGCATCAGCTTTCAACTAAAATATCTTCATTTGTGTTCCGAATATGAACGGAGGTCTTACGGGTGTCCAACGACATGAGGGTGAGTAATTAATGACAGAATTTTCATTTTTGGGTGAACTAACCCTTTAATCGTTTAAAGTGCCCCTATTATGGATTTTCGAAAATTACAATTTTAGTGTATAAATGGCGTTGCTGTAAGTGAATGAAACGCATGTTTTAAATCTGAAATATATAGACATCAATATATATAACACAAGCTTTATATCTGAAGTATATAAAGTTATTGTCTCAAAAGTAAGAGTCGACTCTGAGTCAATTAAACAAATCGTTTTTAAAACGAATCCTAAGCCGTTTCGTTGTGACGTCAAGACAAACATTAGCATATTGCTTGCATTTTCAGCCTCGCTTGCATTTTAATACGTTTCCCACTCGTGCACCTAAATAAATCCGCCAATTAATTTGTCTGTGACGTGTTACACTGAACTAACAAATGGCGACAGACAGAAAGCTTAATCAGATTGCAGCACGTCACTTCTCAGACTTCTCACTCTGATTCTGCGTGTTCAATCGGCCTGAGGTGCCATAAACTACATTGAAACTTAACATTGAGAAAGGTCCTGCTCCAGCGTTTACGATTGACTTTCTGGTTCTTCAGCAACTCCGGACTGGCTCAAATTGGTAAGGCAAAATTGATGCCATGTCTGTCATACACTATAAAATTTTCAACACTTGTCAAGCCGTAATCCAGTAATGGTGATAGGCATTGCACTGCACGCAGTAGACCAATCACAACTGCCTGGGTCATCTGACCAATCACAGCAGATTACCATCACATAAAGGAGTTGTTTGGAAAAACCTTGGAAAAATGGTTGGTGCACCAGCCGCATGGTCCAAAAGAGTTGTACCTCGTCTCTTAATTAGTCAGGGGGATGTGTTTTGGGCGTAACGTGCCATAAACCAAATCAGAGTCTCATCTCCCTTTCCCTTTAAAAGCCAGTTGTGCTCGCACCTAGCCTGGATGCCAGCCGAACTTAGCCCCGCCCACAACATTTTAACTTGGGCAGTTCGGTCTGGAATTGATAGGTAGAGAAGTAATTATCCCCGAACAGAAACTGTTCGGACCAATGAAATTGTCAGGGCGGGCTTTAGACGATGATGGACAGATGATAAACATTAACGTAATCATCCACGTCATCAAAAGCCGCTTGGGTTGAATTTGTTCTAATCCTAAACGGAGAACTTGTTGTATATGCATTCACCTTTACTATTTCTCTCAAAAATGATGATCGTGTTGGTAAGTACTCTGTGTATCCTTAAATTCTTTTTTTTACAACACCGGCAAAGATCGTTTACATGTTTTTCTTCTAACGTTAGGCTACTTATTCCAGCGTGCGTGCAGACAGGGTTGCCAAGTTTTTACAACAAAACCCAATTGCTAACGTTCCTCAAAACTAGCCAAAAACAAGCCCAATAGCTTTCCAGGGGGGGTCTTCGGGAAAAAAAGGCATTTGAGGGGTAAAATATGTGTTATTTTGGCAGGGCTGGCAGCTAAAAATTGCATTCATGGGTTTGTATATCACATAATTGGGGTCGCTTCAACCCGCGGACATGGCAACACAGTGCAGTTGAGTTCTGTTGACATTTGACAACTAACGTTATGCGTCGCTCCGTTGCTCTGATTGGTTGTAGGTCTATCCAATTGAGATCTTTCCTGGTTCGGTTGAAACACACGCCCCATAATCACAGCCCAACGGAGCAGTATCAGACTCATATTCTGACTAGAATTGAGTATGACGACGTCAGGCTAGCTCGCACCATGGCGGATTCGCTATTTACATGGAGAAATATAGACACACTCAACCTGACGAGTCAAGTCAAGTTTTCACGAATACATGGCCTCTCGGCCCATAGTTCCACTGACTCACAATAGCATGAAAGATACTCTTTTCTTCATTCCATGGTGTATATACAGTGCCAATCTCCATGCATACTCCGAATAACAAACATATGACACATTAATACAGAGACATCACCAACAAGAATGAGATCACTCAAATATTTCTTACGCAGATCCTCATACAAAGAACATTCATACCAAAAAATGTTTCACAACTTCTAACACAGAATAATTCAAGGTTAACTTACAATAATTACAGGTATTACTCCATCTACCTGTTTCTCATAGCTTTATAGGTTATAGCTGATTTTGTTCTTTCTAACAAACCTTAGTAAGGAAAGCATTGCTAAATGTTGTCGGACAATTTTGGTGTTAACCACATGCCTAGATATTTATATCAGTTCACCACTTCAATCTGCTGACCAGCAAAATACCATCTTTCATTTTTATTCAAAGTGCCCTCTCTTCTAAAAACCATAACTTTTGTTTTACTCAGATTCATACCGTAAAGGTTGCAGAATATTTCCAGCTGTTCAATTTCTTTCTGCAACCCTCCAGATATATTAGCCATATCATCCGTGTACAGCAGGGTCTGCCTTTACCTATACAATTTTCCTTTAACATTGTTATATATTCATTTAGGAAAAGAATAAGCAAAAGTGGACCCGCCATGTAGCCCTGTTGTACACCAATGCTACAGCCAAAATATTCTGTTAAACCCTCACTTCCTTTCACACACGATTTAAGGTTAGAATACATAGATTTCAATACCCCGAAAACTTTTCCTCCAATGCCATTCTTAATGAGAGTGAAACACAGAAGACTCTGCTGGATGCTGTCAAAAGACTGACGTGTGAGTTTAAATACATGTGTCTATTAAATAATTAGACACTTTCATTCGTCATTACTGCAAATAGGTAATTCTGATACATCTGATACATGATGCATTTTTATCTTTATGTACACAACAGTAATGTTTTGCATTGTAATCATTTTATTTGTAATATTTGGCTTGTTTTTATGCTGCTGCGTGTCCCTGTGTGTGTAATAAGCTGAGTGTATGTGCGTTGTGCACCCGTCTATGCTAACACGCTCTTTAAATAACACAAAAAACTTTAGAGCAGGTTTGTGTTGGTCAATGGCGCAGTCGTTTTCAGTTCCTCAAAATAGCAACACGCCAACAATGCTCCTGAACACACCTGGTTTTCAGACCAGACGCCCATGGGTGAACAGATGCGCCAGTTCATTTGCTATTTAAAGGGATTTTTTAACCAAAAATGAAAATTAGCCCATGATTTACTCACCCTCAAGTCATCCTAGGTGTACATGACATTCTTCTTTCAGACGAACAGGCGGTCGGCCAAAACTTTACTTTATACATTTTTAAATAGGTATATTTTTCTTACACAAACACGTTGATTCGCTTCAGAAAGCCTTTATTAACACCCTAGAGCCGCGTTTAGCGTGTTATTCGATGGACAGATGCATTTTTTATGGACTTCAAAAACAGAGCAACTATTACTGCCATTATAATGCTTAGATTAGCCAGAACATTTTTAATATAACTCAGATTTTATTCGTCTGAAAGAAGAATGTCATATACACCTCGGATGACTTGAGGGTGAGTAAATCATGGGCTAATTTTCATTTTTGGGTGAACTATCCCTTTAAACAACGTGGAGCTGGACGTGAAAATGATAACTACGATGGGCTGAAACTAGCAAAAAACACTTGTGTCGAACCTGGCGTCACATTGTGCCGGGTGTATGATAGGGCCCATAATGTTATATTTCCACAAAAATATTAAGCAGCACAACTGTTTCCAAATCAGCATATTAGAATGACTTCTGAAGGATCATGTGACACAGCTTTGATCACAGGAATAAATTACATTTAAAAATATAGAAAACATTTATTTGAAATTGTAATATTTCACAATATTACAGTTTTTACTGTATTTTTCATGACCGAAAATGCATCCTTGTTGCGCATACGATACTTAATTAAAAAACCTTACCAACCCCAAACCTTTGAACGGTAGTGTGTATATATATATTTTTTTATTTTATTAGGGCTGTCAAAAGATTAATCGCGATTAATCGCATCCAAAATAAAAGTTTGTGTTTACATAATATATGTGTGTGTACTCTGTTAATTATTATTTATATATAAATACACACACATTCATGTATATATTTAAGAAATATTTGCATGTATATACTGTATATACATTTATATAATCTATAATATATATAAATATAAATGTTTTGTATATAAAGATATTTTTTTTTAATATATACATGCTTGTGTGTGTATTTATATATAAATAATAATGAACAGAGGACACACACATATATTATGTAAACACAAACTTTTATTTTGGATGCGATTAATCGCGATTAATCTTTTGACAGCCCTAGTTTTTATATTTTGAAAATCATCATCATCTGAGTTATTGATGGTGTTTCTTTGAAAGTGTTATTGCAGTTAACTCTGTATCTCTCTTTGTTTCACAGGTGCTGCTAAGCTCTATGCATACTGGATAGTGGTCAACTTCAGGGAAGCCTATAACCTCTTTGCTGTGAATGGGATCTTGTTCAATCATGAGAGTCCTAGAAGAGGTCAGAGTTTAAGACACACACCACACACACAAGATCAGCTTACATACTGCAGATAGCTTTAAAACGATAATTGAATGCCTGGTTGTTCTAGTGCAGAGAAACTGAAAGTACTTTGCTTAGTTAGAAGTAGGCCTGATGTGGTTTCATTTTGCTTTAACCAACAGCCACTGCTATGTGTGAGACCTCATAAATGTATCACCTCATTCATCAAAACAGTCTTGATGCTGTTCAGTCTTAAGTTAGCAACTCAGCCTTCTTTTATATGAACACTCAGAGTTTATTTCTTTCTTGCACACAAATACATTTATAATTCATAAATGCTTCCAGCATGTTAAAAGTTCACCCAAAATAATGAAGTCATTTACTCACCCTCATGTCAAATATACACATAAGATGATATTTTGAAATGTTCTGTTTGAGGTGAACTTTCCATTTAACTCCTCAACAGTTCAAAAGTTTGGTGTCAATACGTTTTTGAAGTCTCTTATGCACATTACAGTAAAAACAGTAATACTATCACAATTTAAAATGTTTTCAATTTGAATATATTGTAAAATGTCATTTATTCTTGTGATCAAAGCTGAATTTATCATCATTACTCCAGTCTTCAGTGTCACATGATCCTTCAGAAATCATTCTGATATGATGATTTGCTGCTTAAGAAACATTTAGGATACAACGGGGCTAAAGGCACATCTTAAGACAAATTGTGCTTTTCACTATTTCCATAGTGTATGATTGCAGAAGAAATATAATTGAGCATTGATGGAGCAACAGATTGTATGAAAATAAATCATAAAAGTGCTTTATTTTGTTTAAAAATCATATTAATGTATGAGGTGGCGAGGGGTAAAACAGTATTGATACAAATACTGCAGATAAAAAATATATTAAGTTAATACTTGTTCAAAACAATCATTGATAAATAAAATAATAATTTGTTCAATACATATACTGTCATTAAAATATGTTAATATAAAATATATTTAAAAATACAGAAACAAAATTATTTAAAAAAAGTTAAGATCCTGAAAGCATTGAATGAGATCCATAATGATTTAATACAGATTTATAGTTGTAACAACAAATGATAATTTACTATATGATATGATTAATATCATTTTTAAATATGATGTTATCATTATAAATATGGTGATTTATCTCTAAGGTGGACACCCAACTTATTATGTGATATTTCCCATCTGAATCTAACCAGCATGTCAACACATGTATGTTAAAGTCAGCCGCGGTTTATTATCATCTTAATTATTGTGTCTTTTACCCCAAATACCATACGTTTACGTATTATTCTGTTATTGAAAAACTCTTGCTTTAATTGCCTTGAACAAAACTGAGAATCATTAAGACATTTGTCTCAAAATATGAACATTAAGAGAGAGAGGGAGAGAGACCATTCACGCTCTCAGTCTGTATGATGACAAACTGTTTAATTCATTAGGGAATAGGCTTTATTAACTCAAGCCATATAATTATTGTAACATGCTGAAACATATGACTGTTATTTGAAATCGGCCCAAGTTACCATAACCGTTATATGCCTCAAGTCTGCAGTGTGAGACAGTGTGTTGTTCTTCTGTTGTCTCCGGGCGTTTAGTTCGAAATGGGGCATGGTTCGCATGGAAAATTGCTAATGTGAAAGCGGTCACACAGAGCTTGGTGCGCACTGAGGTATCGAACCCGAGAACACACAAACTGAGTTTGGTTGCACGCAAACTGTGCCGCCATTCGTGTGAATGTGAAAACAACACTGGGGTGCGCACTTGTTCAGGGAGAAAAGTAACCAGCGCATGCGTTTTAGCCGATTACAATGACATTAGTTCAAATTAGGGGTGTAACGATTCATCAACTACATCGATGTATCGATTTATTTTCTTATGATCTAACTACATCGATCTGTGCTCGGCAAGTTGGCCTTCCGGACGACATATATCGATCTAACATCGTTTTAAAAGGTAATCAATCGATTGTATCGATCATAGAAAATAACGCATTGGATTTAAGCACGTCAGACTTTATATGGATGTTTTTTCTTAGCACTTTTAATGATAAAGGCGTTAAACGTTACTCGATTCAGTCTGCCTATCTGTGACATCATCGCAACGCACCAGCAGCAGCGCTCATTGAAATGAATGGGATCGTGTCGCTTTGTCGCTGCGTGTCGCTGGCGGTGTGAACGGGGCTTGAGAAAACAAAACATAGCATGGCGCATGGCAGAGGAGAAACCAACGAGCGAGAAATTATCAAGCCACCAAGAGAAAGCGTTACCTGTACTTTCAACCCTTGCTTGTTACCTGTGCATTCCTGACACCAGTGTGCCAGCAGAGCGAGCTTTAGTACTGCTGGAGACATAGTGAACGCACAGAGAAGTGTTCTGAGGTCAGATCATGTTGATATTGTTGAAAAAGAAATCTGTAGAGTCATTGAAGAGTAGTTGGTACATTTTATCTTTGTTAAATATTGTTTGTTTATTAAACTGAGAGTAGTAGCAGGTTCAGCCAGTTTATTCAACCTGAAGAAATGTTGGTTGCACTTTATTTTTGATATTAATATTGTATTTGTATTATTTTAATGTTGAAAAACAACAGCAAAAGTAGCAGGTAAACCTACTAATAATTAAATCTGAAGAGAAGTTAGTTGCACTTTATTTTTTATATTAATATTGTAATATTATTATGTTGGAAAACAAAAGCAGAAGTAGCAGGTTAACCTACTGTTGAAATGTTGGTTGCACTTACTGTGCTTTTATTGAAAATGTATTGAACATTGAAAATGAGAGCAGAAAAGGTTAACTTCCTGTTAATTCAACCTAAACTGTTGGTTGCACTTTATTCAAATAAAATTTGAATGCATTTGCCATTAATTGTTGTTTACTTGTTTGTTTATATCCATAATTAATTGATATACCGGATTCCCTTACAAGAAACAACAGGAATCTTGGAAACTTCACCTGCACTGAACAGTATCCAGATATTTATTTCAGTCACACAATTTTTGGCTAAAAAGTTACTGAATAGATTTCAAGTCACTGAATCGTTTCGGATCGTATCGTTCTAAATGAACCAATATCGTCCTTGAATCGTATCGACAACCTCAAATCGTGATATGAATCGTATCGTTGTTAAAACGAATCGTTACACCCCTAGTTCAAATACACACATGTTTGGATGATAGTGTTGATGATTGGATATAGACATGTGCCGGTAAACGGTAATACGATATACCGCAATAATGAACATGAACAATATTGTTATCGTGGGCACTTCAAAATACCGTGAATAATTATTTCTTTCGAATTATTCAGTTTTTTAGAATGCCTTAAGCAGTGTTAATTTTGATTTAGTCTTAGTCTTTTGACTAAAATGCCATTTAGTCATATTTTAGTCACCTGAATTGTTTTTAGTTTTAGTCGACTAAGTCTACAGTAGATTTAGTGTCCTAAAATCGAATGAGTTTAGTTAAATTGTAATACATTAAGCATTTAAGCATTTACATAACCGACTGTCACTTGAACTGACATTTTGACATCTTGTTTTTGACATTAAAAATACACAAAAGAGAGCTCAATTCACTTTTTTTGTTTGTTTTTTAAAAACATCTATGTAGTTTTTTATACCTTTTGTATTTCTGCTTTAGTTAGTAGGCCATATCAGGTTAAGCTAAAGCTTCAAATACGTTTATTTATTTTTTTAATTTCAGTAATGAAGATTTTTAGTTAACTATTATAACCCTGATACTTTGATACTTTATTGAATATGTGTCAAATACTGTTCTTAGTCTTTCCTCCTGACTATGAATTAAATGGGAATTCAAATAAATATAGTTTGTGTAAGCAAAAACAAATATATAATGCAAGACTTTTAATTACAAACAAGTTTGAAATACACATTGACTCTTATTTTGAAATGTCTGTGCCTTACAGTTGCAGGAGCTCATTTAAGTTCAGGGGATAAAATATTCGTTGTTACAACCGTCTAAAACATATTACTATATAAACATGGTAAAGTGAACATTGTCATTATTCATCAGCATTAGTTCATAAACAATTGCCTGGCATAAACGTGCGCTATTCATTGATTGTGAGCCGCTCTGGAGCGCTGGATTGGGGATGCGTGAGCCATGTTTTCCAGCGGTTTGATCAGTTCAAATCAAATGTGCGCATCTGTTACCAGGGTTTTTCCTGGTTCAAAACTGGTCTTCGGTGGTGGCTGACAGACATGGTCATCCATACACACACACACACGCACGCACGCACAGTAAAAAAGTTCCCTACCCACGTGATCTGCAAGTGCAATACTGACAAAACATTTGAAATAAATTCAAAGAAAATTTGTAATTTTTGCTTATCTTATTTTGATACCTTGATGTTTGTTTTTGTTCCTCATTTTTACACTATTTACTGATAGTTGTTTTGGTATATAATCATATCAATATTAAAAAGTAGTATTAAAAAATGAACAAATAGCCTAATTTTCTGCTATATACAATTTCATAAAATTATCAGCTAGCTAACCACAACTTTGTTCTGGGTTCACTCCAGTCTAAACTAAATGATTTTAGGCTATTTATTTTACTACACATTGTCCAAATAAATAAGCTGAAAGACTGTGGATGATTAAAGCTAATTCTTACTATCCACTCTTGCTAAAGTGGGTGAGCACACTTGTGTTCTCATTTCAAGTGTTCTGAGTAAATGATTCAACTGATTCATGAGTTCAGTGTTGGACTGATCCGTTCTAACCAGTCGTTAAAATGATTCGGTTCAAAGGAGTCATAATGTGGCGAATCGGACATTGGCTGACGCGCTGTGTGTGAATCCCGTCTGTTAGAACATCGCGAAAGATTTGTCAACACACAGAAAACACTTCATAACCGGATAGGATTTGTTTCAAGTTTATTAAAAGTATGCTTTATGTCAGCTGGTCAGAGAATCTTTCAATGTTTTTTGAGCGCATTTCACACCCAGCGGTAATTAAAGGAAAACATCGTCTGATAGCGCCACGTGCAACATGGATTCGGTCTTCCGACCTTTTGATTTTGATTAACGTAATATGTGAAATATTAGAAAGCTAAGAATGCTTATTTTGAAGACAGAGAGCGTGCGAGCGGGGGAGGAGCTCGGATCGTTCTCTCTGTCACTCATTTAACGCAAGGGCAGCGGTCATCTATTCTACATCACTCCTAAATCACAATAACTCATCAAATAAGGCTTTGGCGGGACAACAATTTGTTTTGGCGGCCGCCAAAAAATTTTCAATGTAGGAAAAACCCTGGTTACACAGGACATCAGTTCTGACTTGATCTCTTTCCTAATCGCCCCTCCCTAACATTTTCCTCTCGTTTTTATTTGTTGACGAAAATGACAGTTGATTTTCGTCATAGTTTTTATCATCCAACAATAGTTTTTATTCAGTTATTGTCTCATTTTCGTCAGTGAAAAAAGGTTGTTGACGAAAATTATTTGTCAATTAAATTAACACTGGTATTAAGAATACTTTACCCATCAACCGTTTAAAATGAACATGTCAAAGAGAAACGCACACTGATATAAACAGACCGTGGATGAGCCGAGCACATGGTGGAACGAGTGAAGGAGACGCACATTCACTCTCTGACAGCAGAGGGCGCTGACGGGACAGCAGAAATGCAGCCGTTTCCCCGGTAACCCTTGTAAACAAAACTGTGCTCATCACATAACCCAATAGTAACCTTAATACTTAAAGACTTAAAGGTCCCGTTTTTCGTGTTTTTTTGAAGCTTTGATTGTGTTTACAGTGTGCAATATAACGTGTTCATGTTTCATGTGTAAAAAAACACAGTATTTTTCACACAATTTACTGATCTGTATACCGCTGTTTTCACTGTCCTCAAAACGGCCTGAGAATTTCCTCGTTCTATGAAGTCCCTCCTTCAGAAACACGTAACGAGTTCTGATTGGGCCAGCGGTTCCCGTGTTGTGATTGGACAGCAGCTTAGCACACGCTGCCCGGGAAGGTCACGCCTCTCACCATAACGGGGAGATGAACGCGCTCAAACTACAGCCCCTGAAGGCCAAACTAAGGTGATTTGACTCCGGGATGAAAATAACAGCGTCTGAACGACATGGCGACAAACGCAACCGAACTGAACCGAACGCAACACTTCCTCTTCTCCACGAGGGAGCAACAAGACCACGCCCCTTTTTTGCGTATTCTTGTGGGCTGAGGTTAGTCTGTTCTACTGTTCTACTGTCGTCATTAGAGCAGGATGTACCAGGATGTAGAACAAACCGGCCGTTCGCTGTAGGCTTTGAAAGGGAACTTCTGTCAAATAAAAAATCTCGCTTGGCATTGAACTTTGAGCTTTATAATTTTACAGGTATTATTTATGCTCTAACAGCAACATTACACACTAACTAAAGTTTGAAAAATGGGATCACGAAGAACAGGACCTTTTAAAGCTATTCATTTTCAAACTTAAACATTTTATATTTTAATCTGGACTAAATTACATGCCCTAGATATTGTTTGAATATGTTCTGATTGTTGTTCAGTCACACACTTTACAATACATTAGTTCATCATTTATTAACAAACTGACAATGACAAATACTTCTAATGCAGGTATTAATCTTAGTTAAATGTAAATTTCTGCAAAATAATAACACATTATTAAAATCAAAAGTTGTAACTGTATTTAATGGACCTGAGCTAACACTAACAGTTGCTTTTTTTAACTAACATTATCAAAGAAGAATAACTTCTGTACAAATGTAGCTATTCGCTCTTTGTTAATGTTAATGCGTTAACTAGCGAGACTTTATTGTAAAGTGTTACCTATTGTTCTTTATAATTCTTTAGCACTTATACACAGTTTTAAATATTTGTTTACTTTATACAGTTTTGTGTATTGCTTTATTGTATTTGAATGTTTGGTACTTTTTGTTATAAGAAAGTTATTAAACCTGTTATAGTATGACAACACTTTTTTGCAACGAATTTCAATATCGTGATAATACCGTATACCACGATAAAAGCTTTAGCAATTAATCTCAACATGAAAATGTGATACCGGCACATGCCTAGATGGATATGCGAGCGAGTGTATTCGCACATAGCGAGTGCAGTCAGGGCAGCAAATGAATGGCAATCTCCAGCAAAAGCCGCTTTCAAGCGACACACATACCGTAAACCCAAGTGTTGTTTACTCGGTTGCACATAATAGCACCAAATTAATAAAAAATGAGTATGAATATTTTTATTCTGGTGTCACCGTTGTCCTGTGCATTGGGTTACCAGTCCAAGCCTGTTCATTTCCACCCCTAATGTAATCCCAAATTTATCATTTTAATCTACATTTTTATCATATGTCTTGATGTATTGCAATAAAATCGTGCTATGTATCGAATCGTGAGGGTATTATTGCTATTCGATCTTCAAGAAAATTTTCCAAAAGATGGATTAAGGCAAATTCATTGGTGCATTTTGTGTTAAATAGTCTATTTTAGGTGTCAGGCTTTCAAAGTTTGTTGTTGTGATAACAGTCACAGCGCAACAGAACTGTTTGCAAGTGTGTAGCATAACGCGGAAACTAGATTGCAGCGTTCAGAGATTGTAATCGGAGTGACAGTTTTGTTGCATCACATGATTTAATCTCTGATTATCTAGCCAGCAAATCCAGACATCATCATGGCTCGTGAGAATTTGAGACGGCGCTTCAGACTGCAGTGCATCACTTCCTGCAAGAGTCCAGGGAGAATGTTGTGCGTGTGGCCAGCTTCATTACCATTGGTTTACGGGGGAGTATCATGACACAACATTTGGTAAAGGGTGCAGCCATGACATCTCCTCGACAACAAGAGTGTTGTTCTGTGCCCCCACCCACAACCTCAGCGCACAGGAAGAGAGCAGTGATGTCATCCACCAGCGTTTTGTGTTGAAGGAAGACGAGGAAAGAGGGAGTACAGGGGTGGAGGAGGATTGGAGATGGCTAGGCAGGGGGAGAGATGGATGGGACAGTGTGAAAAAAGCCAGCTTCATTTCCTGTCCGATCGCCTCCCGTCATTGGGCGGGCCGGCGATGATGAGTTAATCTGGTTTGGAATTCACTTCGGTATTTCAGCCGGTGTCCACTTACACCAATAAACAAACCCGCTCCGAGAGAGTTTACGAAAGACGAGAAGAGTAAAATAATCTGTTACAAATCCGCCACAGAGACGTCTGGGGTGTGTGCGCGTGTGAAAGCAGTTGCACTTTGACACCTATTCAGATTCGCACGTCTACTAGTGTGTAGCTCTAGCCGAGAGAAACGGTCGTGCCAGTCAATCAGACAACATCTAAGGGCTCCTCCATTACACACTCGTCTCTCGCCTTTTTGTTTGCTCACATTCTCTGTTTCCTGTTGAAAGACGGGCGTTTTAAGAAGTTAAACCTCTCCAGGTGAGAAGGGCTGCACCTGTATGAAGGTGTCGATGGACCTCTCACCTATCGCGCACACACACACACACACACACACGTACACACTGCTGGATGAGCTGTGAGATGTTTTGCTCTTTCACTTCATGTCTTCTCACCTCACACACCTGTGTTTGTGTTGTCCTGCAGTCATGGCAACAAAGAAGGGAAGTGAATGAGATGCTCCTTTAATGTCTCAAATTAAACGTCACTCCTCACCTTTTATCTCTCTCTCTCTCTTTCTGTCTTTCCTACACACACTCCCACATGCACTCCAAAGCATAGTTTGTTACTTTGGGCTAAACAATAAGGATTGGCCGGTTGGGCCAGTCGTTCAGATTCTTTACTTGCCCTGCCAATGTTTTCACTCGCCCCGACACAATTATTTGTATTATTATATTGTTTTATATCATACAAATATTATAAAGACAAAACTCCCTACACACACTACTTTCGAAACACTGTCAAAAATAGATTTGCAATCTTGGTCACATGACCTATATTAGAATTGATTGATTGATTAAATATTTATTTGTCTTTATAAAAGCTTTCATCTTAAGTAACTAAATACATATGAATTTTTTTATGAAGGGGTGTGTGAGGTTCATTGATTTATTTTCCAATTTCCACCCTCTACGGACACACTGAAGCTCGAGTCGCCATTGGCTAGTAAATATTTTATTTTACAAACCAGACATTTTACATGGAATGCAAATGAAAAAATTCGACATAAATATAATTCAAATATATTGTAATAAAATAACAAATAATAAAAACTACAAGCAATAGCACAAATAAAAACAACAGAACAAAGAAACAAATGAAATAAACAGTGTTTTTCTATGTTTTCCAGATAAATCTGACAACAGTTAGATACAGATTACGTACAGAAATGAACTAATCAAATGTAATATAACACTGTATATATTCACTGTATAAATTAAATATAGATGAATTGTTATTAAAGTTACATAAGTTATTAAGTCTTGCACATAAATGCATTTATAATATATTTTGAGTGACTTTTTTTTTGCATTTTCAGCAGGAATATTAGGCTGCTATCACTTTAAGACAGTGCACAGATCCAATATACTGATACACATGCGTTTTCTTTCTCGACTGTTTATGTTCACATAACCAACTGTATTTATTAGGATACTCGACTCGACAAGACTGGGATCTTTTTAACAGATGCGCACATTTGATTTGAACTGATCAAACCGCTGGAAAACACGGCCTCACGCATCCCCAATCCAGCTCCAGAGCGGCTCACAATCAATGAATAGCGCACGTTTATGCCAGGCAATTGTTTATGAACTAATGCTGATGAATAATAATGACAATTTTACTTTACCATGTTTATATAGTAATGTGTTTTAGACGGTTGTAACAATGCATATTTGATCTCCTCATCTGAACTTGAATGCGCTCCTGCAACTGCAATAGCAAGGCACATTTCAAAATAAGAGTCAATGTGTATTTCGAGCTTGTTTATAATTAAAAGTCACACATTATATGTTTGTTTTTGGTTACACAATAAACTGTATTTAATTTAATTCATAGTCAGGAGGAAAGACCAGTATTTGACACATATTCAATCAAGTATCAGGGTTATAATAGTTCACTAAAACCATTAAAAAATCTTCATTACTTGCTTGAAATTAAATAAATCTTAACTTAAATTAAAAAAATAAATAAACATTAAAAATAAATAAATAAACAAACTTATTTGAAGTTTTAGCTTAACCTGATATGGCCTACTAACTAAAACAGAAATACAAAGTTATAAAAAACTGTCAAAAACAAAATGATGTCAAAATGTCAGTTCAAGTGACAGTCGGTTATGTAAATGCTTAAATACTTAATGTATTACAATTTAACTAAACTCATTCGATTTTAAGAGACTAAATCTACTGTAGATTAAGTCGACTAAAACTAAAAACAATTCAAGAGACTAAAACTAAATGGCATTTTAGTCAAAAGACTATGACTAAAACTAAATCAAAATATCCTGTCAAAAGTAACACTGCTCTGTATTTTCTACTGCACAAGAGGCGTGATCAACGGGCATAGTTCAAATTACTCTGTACGCAATTGGATAGTCCTTCAACCAATCAAACCAACGATCCATCGCTTCTCTATCCGTCATTTTGTTAAACCCGCCAATAGCTTGCCAGGTGGGTAAGCCGGTTTGTGATTGGTCCCCGCAAATTTTTAACAGAAGCAGGATAAGAATATGTACAGGTTTCCAGCCTGAGTGCAGGGCGAAATCAAATCGCCGGCAGATCGGGCTGGGTTTACCCAGTCTACTAGAAGACGTGAAAGAGCTCAATTCGGTATTCGGGTGCTGTTAGACGCAGCTTTCTGGGTGCGCGCTTTGTATGCGCGAGTTATTTTCGTGTCGTCTTGTGCTCGAAATTGCCAATGTTTTAAAACATATGCAAATGATGAACTTTCATGACAACGCAGCACCGGCTGCATTTCTCTTTGCGCAGCCTCGCTCTCTCACACGTTGAGTGCGCATGTGTGAGAGAAAGAGACAGAGGGCGCTCTCGAGCCACAGTGTGTAAAGCTCAGCAGGCAATGATGATATTATATCTGCGTAAACTAAAAACTAAAAAATATTTACTAGCCATCTAATTAAAGGCATTTTTTTTTGTGGAATTTGGTCGCATATGCGAGTGATTTACTCGCATTGTAGAGGGTTTTTATATAAAGAAATATAAAATTATATTTGATACTGTTGTATATTATATATTGTATTATGGATATTATTTTATATTTGACAATTTTTAAATAAACATTTATAAATTTTTCACATATAAATGTGATTGTTTTTTTCGATACGATACGATACTTTCAAAGTTGATACGATACTTCTAAACTGAACTTTTAAATTATTAAATTGATTCAATTATTAAATTAATAATGATACCCACTTAACATTTATATTTGAAATTTTAACATTCAATACGCCTTCATTGCAATTTATTTGATTAAATTTTTCCTCACACATGGTTAAATTATGTTTATTTGTAGTGGTAACCATGGAAATCTACAAATACTATGGCACTCTATGTCTTGTTAAATAAACAAAATCTCTGTTAAAAAAACCCACACCTTTTTTATTTGAGTATCGATGCGCCCATCCCTAACCCTGAATTTGGAAATTATACAGCCCATAGTTACATTTTCACATCCAAATGTCACAGAAAACAAGTTTCCAAAGCATAATGATGCATGTGCATGAAAGTAAAACACCGCACTGACCCAATAGGGCAAATGAGCGTTCAGTCAGCCGTCCCGAAACTCTCTCACACGACTCCCAGGTCAGCAGGCCATCCGTATTTTTGAGCCTTGTTACTGTTTTTCTGGTTTGACACCGCAACTATGCCAGTTCTGAAAGAGAGCGGGGGCGCTGGTGTGTGTTTTTGTCATTCGTTTAAACGAATCCGATGGTAGTGTGTGCGTGCTCGCGTGTGCATCTGCACGAATGTGTGTTCAGACATGTGTCAAGAAACAGGAACAGGGCCTTGTACTGACAGTCGTTTTTTTTTCACATGCTGGAAATATCTGAGTGTCAGTGACTGATAGACCAGACATCTCGACTGCACTTTATTTCCACCTGGTTTGGCAGGGCGTCTTTCCATCCATTAGAAATTTCGCCTAGATGCTCGACGTTACCCCCGCTCATTACTCTTAAAATGTGCACTGACAGCGCCTGGGCACATTCCCACTGCCAACTCGCACACCTGCAGGTCTGCCGCCTGTTTTGAGGCTTTGCCGTGCTCTTGTCCGCATAATCACGGTCTAAACTGGGTTGTTTTAGACTTGATGAGAGCGAGCTGCGGTCGACTCCCTGCGACTCTGCTCCTCGTCACAGCTTCCCACCGCGTGCTAAGAGACGGCCTAATTACACTCCGACTGGAAACAGGAGCCGGTGCGCGGAAATGGCCTGTCTTGGACTTTTAAACACACTTGCACACAGACGCATAGCCGACCCATTATTGCGGACCAGGGTTTGGTCAATCGGCTTCGACTCGCCCCCCCCACCTCTTTTTTGAACAGAAATCAGATCCTTGAGTCCCCCCCCCCCCGTGGCGTGTCTGTGACGACGGATTGACCCGGCTGTTTACAGTGTGGTATTTTAAACCGTTCTTCTCGTGCCAAGCTTACGCACCTGGTCGTGAGCAGCGTTTAGCGCGGATTAGAAAGAGCCCTTTGTGATGGCAGCACACGGGGGGCCCATGACGGACATCCTGCAAGTGGAAAGAGTCCGTTCACTTATGATTTTTATTTCATTTCAGGTTACGTTACGGATCAGGGCTTAGCGATAAAGATGACCACTCAGAGTCAGACATTTTGTGATCGCTATAAGCATTTTAGTACCATGCAAATGCAACGTGGTTGCGAATTCTGCTTATTTATAAAAACTATACATTGCCATTTATTAATAAAGAACCTGAAACTTTGATAAAAATGCGATTTATGTGTGAAAAATGTTTTAACTTTTACACTGCATTTGGCAGATGCTTTCATCGAAATTGACGTGCATTGCATTCAAGGTATACATTTTCATGCATTCCATGCGAATCGAACCCATGATCTCGACTACAGGAATGCTTATATGAATATTTTTCAAATCAATTTACATTTATCCATTTGAGAAACTCTTATATTCAAAGCAATTTACACTGCATTTAAAGTATACATTTTATCATATTAAAGGGTTAGTTCACCCAAAAATGAAAATTCTGTCATTAATTACTCACCCTCATGTCGTTCGACACCCGTTAGACCTCCGTTCATCTTCAGAACACAAATGAAGATATTTTAGTTTAAATCTGATGGCTCTGAAAGGCCTCCATTGGCACAATGGCACGGTTCACTCTCAAGACCCTTAAAAGGCACTAAAGACGTCGTTACAAAGTCCATCTCACTACAGTGGGTCTAAAATAACTTTATGAATCGGCGAGAATAGTTTTTGTGCGAAAACCCCCCCTAAATAACGACTTATATAGTGATGACGATTTCAAAACAAGGCATCATGAAGCTTCGAAGCGTTATGAATCAGTGAGTCGAATCATTATTCGGATCGCGTGTCAAACCGCCAAACTGCTGAAATTTGGCGATTCAAACCGCTCATTCGACTCACTGATTCATAACGCTTCGAAGCTTCATGATGCAGTGTTTTGAAATCGTCATCACTATAGAAGTCGTTATTTAGGGTTTTTTTACGCACAAAAACTATTGTCGTAGATTCATAAAGTTATTGTAGAACCACTGTAGTGAGATGGACTTTGTAACGACGTCTTTAGTACCTTTTAAGGGTCTTGAGAGTGAACCGTGCCATTGTGCCAATGGAGGCCTTTCAGAGCCATCAGATTTCAACTAAAATATCTTCATTTGTGTTCTGAAGATGAACGGAGGTCTGACGAGTGTCGAACGACATGAGGGTGAGGAATTAATGACAGAATTTTCATTTTTGGGTGAACTAACCCTTTAAAGGCACAGTATGTAAGTTTGTCCGCTAGAGGGCGCTTATTCATAACAAAGGTGTAGCCTGAGCGTGGAATCATGGGAGTTGTAGTCTTGACTCTTCATCTCCACAGCCGATGGAAAGGAATCCGATGGACTTGGGCAGAAATCAAGTTCATGAATGAGTGAATGTATTAAAGTTTTATTAGCGTTACACTGGTATGAAGCAGGACGTGCTAATGCTAATGAGAGAGACCTGCGCCAAACACCGTCTCTGAGCTTTTATTCTGCTTATGCTGCAGTCGCCGCTTCCGCTCTTTTCGTTGTGTGTGGGGGAATGCAGTGCTGTTTTACACACTTAAAACAATCACACTAAACACATCTGAGTGTGTGAGAGTTATGTTATAACGCTACTCTGTGCGTTCGCTCGGCGGCTGCTATGAGACATTAATCTAGATCGATATTAGAATATCATATTAATAAACACAGGATGACTAAATGACTGTTGCTAAATTACATTTAAAATATATTGTATAATGGAGAAAGCTCTCTCTGATTATAAAATAGTGTCCTCTCTGAAAACTTCACTCGCTGTGAATCAAGAAAACAAGCGATTTAAGCAATAAGACTAACTGTGTTGAGCTGGAGAACAATGATCAGTTTCTGTTGATAAATGATCCAAACAGTTGCTCGCCTGTCTAATAAAACACACATTATATTAAAGCGTCTTTGGTGTTTTCATGGTTTCTACAGAAATCAAGGGTAACGCGGATATGATGTCAATGACAGGCGACACAAGGACACGTAACACTGGGTAAAATAGAGGATTTCTCAGGATTTAAACATTGTTGGAAACTTTTAGGATAATGTAAGTACACAGCTCAACAAAAAATATAACATTCTAGTGGTTTTTTTGATATTTTGATCTAAAAATCTTACATTAAATCGTACAGGAAATAAATATTGAACAATAGCTGAAACAGTTACATATTTAAAATGATACATTTACAAAATATAAGCATAAAATTATTCATTTAATTTCATAAAAAAAATGTTGTGGCAAATGGAATACGTTGGCAGAGCAAGTAGAAAATCTAGCCTGACTGGGCAAACAGAAAAACAAGAACAAAAGAGCATCAAACTTAACAGGAAAAAGGTAATTTGAGAATATCAGTGACTCAATTTAATGCATGGGTATGCTTTAGACCGTTGGCCAAAAACGCACACACATGCAGGCTTCAGCCCAAGTCAAGAGCGTAATAGTTGACGTTCACTTATACACTTAAGTAAATGTGTTCCTGCTCTGACCTGGGCCTGGTATTATAGGCGGTGGAGGTTTTCGTCTAAACTCCCACCACTGTCTGATTCAAGCTATAGCACAACTCAGCAGGACATAAGACCGTCCAAGGTTTCCCACAGATGAAGCATGTGTGTGTGTGTGTGTGTGTGTGTGTGTGTGTGTCTGGCAGCTCAGTAGGACTTTGGACTGGCTTACAGATTCTCCAGGGTGGTCCACTGACTAGACAAGAGTCTGATTTTATCCCAGTGTGTGAATGCTAGTGCGCTTTTCTGCCTGTGTGTATGAGAGGGACACATTGACTGTTCGTTTTGGCCGAAACACACACATTTACACGGATATTATGTATGAATAATGAATGAAATGGACAGGTAAATGAAAAAAATAAAGAATGAAAAAGGACAAAAATGAGTGTGAGAGCATGACTAGGCAAAATTAATACTTCATACAAATTTTTTCCAAATCTGTGTGTACGTGTGTCTTTCAGGTTCGAATTTTGTGACGAGGAAGATCAGTCGCTCTGTGGCGAAGATCCATCTCGGGCAGTTGCAGTCCTTCAGCCTGGGCAATTTGGACTCCAAGCGAGACTGGGGCCATGCCAAAGATTATGTGGAGGTACTCACACACTCACAAATCCGGTCTTCAGTCGTCTCTAGGACATGTACATGCTATGTGTGATTGTGTGTAGCATTCATGTGTGTCTACGTGTCCAATAGACATCAAGTTCTTCCATGCCACGTCACGTACCGGACTCTCACCACGTTGCATGAGTGTGAGCGCTCCATTGAGATTTCAGCCTTGGACTCAAATATCTAACGCCATCTCATATAGACTGTTTTAATTTAATCCGATGATCAACATCCTGATTTAGCATTTGTTTGAGATGAGGGATTTAAAAAATAGGATATGTAGAAAGATGTATATTAGTGCTGTCAATCATTTAAAAAACATGACTAGATTAATCACACAATTTTCTGTGATTCAAAACACTTTTTATATACGTTTTTAATATACTTTATAATGTAATAATTTCACAGTTACTCTCCAAATTAATGTAGCAACAACATAAAGACAGTATTTTTTAAATATTTGTTGTAATGTAATGTTTTTATGAATGAAGGCCATTATCACTGATACTAATACAGCTACTGATGTCTCTTTGAAAATTATTTTTTCCCACCAATTTTAAACATTAATTATAGCCATTCAACATGACAGTGTAATTGAAAGCTATACATTTAACATTTATTATGCTTCAAATAACAACTTTTAATTTGAGTGAACTTAAAACACATAAACTCACATAAACCCATAAGAATGTCATATTTACTTGTGCCCTGTGAAATATACAGAAATTGAATAAAGTTAGATGAATACTTATTAAAGCTACAAACGTTCTTTAGTCGAGAGCAGTGAGGGATTTTCTCTGTTCTCTTTGTTCTTTGATGTACATTAATGATTGACAGCATTAGCGGCTGCTGTCACTTTAAAGGGATAGTTCACCCAAAAACGAAATGTTTATCTGCTTCCCCCCCAGGGCATCCAATATGTAGGTGTGTTTGTTTCTTCAGTAGAACACAAATTAAGATTTTTAACTCAACCGTTGCAATGTGATAGTTGTATAATGCATGTCAATGGGGATATTTTAGAGTATGAGAGCAAGGAGAGTAAAAACACACAGACATACGAATCCTTATTAAACCATGCGGCTCGTGGCGACACATTGATGTCTTAAGACACGAAACCATCGGTTTCTGCGAGAAACCCAACAGTATTTGTTATTTTTTTACCTCTTATCAGACAAACGTCATCTAGTTTTCCCAGCGTCATAACTTCCGCCGAATAAGGTCAAAATACTGGCGCGATCATAGATGTATATACGTAGATGCCTCATTCGACCGATCCGCGCAGGCACTAATGAGGAATCTATGTATATATCTATGATCGCGCCTGTATTTTGACCTTATGCGCCGGAAGTGATGGCGCGGGGACGGCTGATGCAGAGCCATAGAAAAAAATTAAATACATTTTAAAATATGGATATTTTTCTTACATAAACACATCGATTCGCTTCAGAAGGCCTTTATTAACACCCCGGAGCCGTGTGGCGCAGTTATTTGACAGACAGATGCATTTTTTATGGACTTCAAAAACAGAGCAACTATTACTGCCATTATAATGCTTGGATTAGCCTGAACATTTGTAATATAACTCAGATTGTACTCGTCTGAAAGAAGAATGTCAACTACACCTCGGGTGACTTGAGGTTGAGTAAATCATGTGCTAATTTTAATTTCTGGGTGAACTATCCCTTTAAGACCTGACGCAGATCACATGACGTGGATCTCACACGTCTCATTTCCTCACTACTCTTTACGTTCATTAAGACGTTATTTAACTCATTTAAGACTGCACTTATGAGGGTACTCCACAAAAGAAGCATTTTGCCATAATTGTGTGTGTTATTGTTTGTTCAAGTGCAAAAAAGAACTGGATTCTGGTGTGTCTTTCTGGCCATGTCCACACTAATACGTTTCCGTTTGAAAACACATCTTTTTCTCTCTGTTTTGTCCTTCCATCCACACTGAGACGGCGTTTTAAGTCAACGAAAACGTAGCTTTTTGAAAACGCTCTCCAAAGCGGATACATTTGAAAACACTGTCTTCGCGTTGTAGTGTGGACTATGAAGATGACTGAGGTATTTGAAAACGATGACGCATGTTTAGTCAAGTGACGCATATTATACCAATAGATATGTATGTTTATACCACTGCTGTGCCAGAGTTATGTGCTATTCACTTTCACACAGTTGCTAAAATATGTTCCTTTGCACACTTGAAAATGACAGAAAATGTACTCGCATTTGAAAACACGAGTGGAGTTGCGTTTTAGACCAAACATAATAATGGTTGACCGAGTGCGACCTGGACGCATCAGTCAATGCAGCGATATTTTACTAAATAAAATGATCCTGCCAGAAGAATCGTGTGATAACTTTATGATGCCGGTATCATCTCTGTGAGCTTTTATGAAGTTGAATTTGGCGTTTACTGACGTCTCAGTGTGGATGAGAATAATTTGGAAAACGCTAGTGTGGACGGAGAGCGTTTTGAAACGAAAACTCAGTTTTCAAATCTATCCGGATTAATGTAGACATAGCCTCTGTGTGTGTGTGGTGTGTGTGTGTGTCATAGTCATGACATTCACAGTCAGCGCGTTCTCTTTTGTCTCGTCATGCTTCAATGGTTTAGAAGCATTTGCATGAATTAGAGCGTGATCATATAATGTAACGCCAGCCAAAGGATGACAGAAAAAACTGATGCTGCGTTAACGACGTTAAATATTGTTTGTGTTAAACTGAAAAAATTATTGTGTGCATTAACACGAAAACGGCACAAAAATAGTGATTTTGTCATACTGCTCACTAATATTGTTCTATAATTCACATTTAGACTTTTTAAAGTCACTATTATAACATTTACAATCACAACTTCATTTCACCTGAGCTCTCATTTTTGGTTAATTTAGTGCTTAAAGGCTTTAAATGCTTGAACCCTGATAAATGCTGCTCGCAGCTTTAATTATTTTAATCATCATACATTTTACATCTCTTTAATATTAATTATATGAAATCTGATGTTGAAAGTCAGGCACTTATTCTCCATATTATATGAAACTTTGCACAATGGTTTGTATTCGTTGCATCAGTGCAACGTTTTGATGATTCAAAATATGAGGTAGTGTTATGTTTTGATGACCTGCCCTATCGACTTGCCCTACTTTAAAAATCTAAAGTTTGGACAAGGGTTGTGTGAGAATTGATTGCATTAGGTCTGCTCGGCTGGATTGCATAATTAATGTCTTGTTCTCATCATTGCGTTTGTTGTCACTGTTGATGCAATGTGCATTCCTGTCTACATTCTTCCTTATTACTGTTTTCACAAGCATTGCTATTTGTAGTAATGGCAGATACAAAGTCAGTTCGGTTGTCTTCTGTTGCTGTTTTTTTAAAGAAAGGAATCCATTGCTCACATGTTATTTCTCCAGAAATATGTCAGCTTTTTATGGTAAAGATCCCCAAGTTCCTGATAAACTGGAATCCAGAATTAAATCATCAGCAACCTATTGACAAATGATTATTTCTCTCTTGTGGAGTCACTTCTTCTGTCTGCGTTTTCCGTTGTCATCCAAATTCGCTCTGCCCATTAAATTGAGTCCACCAAGGAGTGTGTGTATAGCCTATTATATAAAATATCTAGTGGGAAAAAGTGAAGTTAAAGTTGCAACACTTTACAATAAGGTCTCGTTTGTTAACATTAGGTAACGTATTAACTCACATAAACTAACAATGTGCAATACATTTGTTACAGCGCTTATTAATCTTAGTTAATGTTAATTTCAACATTTAATTGCAGTGACCTAACATTAACAAAGATGAATACTTTCTGTATCAAATGTATTCCTCATTATTAGTTTTATGTTAATTAATACATTAACTGATGTTAACAAATGAGATTGTAAACCGTTACCGTTATATTCTAATACACAACTATATATTCAGATTTGGAACGATGCATTCAGTTTGGTCTGCCATATGTAATATGTATTTTTGACCTTGCATTTTCTTTTCAATTTGCTTGTAATTACTCTCCGAGTGCACAGCCATGCTGTCGTGTTTATCCTGGATTAGAGAGACCTTTAGTTCCTTTAGGTTTTTGCCAGAGTGAGAGCTTTAGGTTTGTGTGTGTGTGAGCTGCTCCAGGTTTCCTGTGGGAACGCTGGTATTCCAGGCGGCTGAATCATGCAGCCAGGTTTATGTGGCTCAGGACTGGGGCAGATTTCGGGAAATCGGACCGAAGCTGTGAGCGTGTGTATGTTTGTGAGAGTTGTGTGTGTGTGTAGATGGAGTTCAGTGCGGTTTGCAACAGAAACAGTCCATGTATTTTACCTCCAGGCAAAGTGCAAAAAATGTAAAAATCTTTTGTCAGATCCATAGGTTTACATTTTTTCCAAACAGACAGTATGTCAATCATCTTTTGTTGGCTCTGTATTTCCCCGTCCTGCACCTCTTGAAGGCCGATTCCTCCACACGCTATTCGAGTCTGTGCAAAACCTTTGGTGAGAGACATAAGACCTGTTTGAAAGTGAGTTTGTTGCGATACACACGTGTCTGAGAACATGTCAAGCACCATCAGTCACCATCACTGTTTAAACCGTCATATATGTGACCCTGCACCACAAAACCAGTGATAAGTCTCACAGGTTTATTTCTGGCAATAGCCAACAATATATTGCATGGGTCAAAATGATAGCTTTTTCTTTTATGACAAAAATCATTAGGATATTAAGATCATGTTCCATGAAGATATTTAGTAAATGTCCTTCTGTAAATACATCAAAAATGTATTATTAGTATTGACATGCATTGCTAAGGACTTCATTTGAACTACTTTAAAGGAGATTTTCTCAATATTTAGATTTTTTTGCACCCTCAGAATTTCAAATAGTTGCATCTCGGCCAAATATTGTCCAACAAACCATACATCAGTGGAAAGATTATTTATTCAGCTCAATTTCAAGAAACCCGTATGACTGGTTTTGTGGGGTCACATACACTCACCTAAAGGATTATTAGGAACACCATACTACAAACACATACTGTGTTTGACCCCCTTTCGCCTTCAGAACTGCCTTAAATCTACGTGGTATTGATTCAACAAGGTGCTGAAAGCATTCTTTAGAAATGTTGGCCAATATTGATAGGAGAGCATCTTGCAGTTGATGGAGATTTGTGGGATGCACATCCAGGGCACGAAGCTCCCGTTCCACCACATCCCAAAGATGCTCTATTGGGTTGAGATCTGGTGACTGTGGGGGCCATTTTAGTCCAGTGAACTCATTGTCATGTTCAAGAAACCAATTTGAAATGATTAGAGCTTTGTGACATGGTGCATTATCCTGCTGGAAGTAGCCATCAGAGGATGGGGACATGGTGGTCATAAAGGGATGGACATGGTCAGAAACAATGCTCAGGCAGGCCATGGCATTTAAACAATGCCCAATTGACACTAAGGGGCCTAAAGTGTGCCAAGAAAACATCCCCCACACCATTACACCACCACCACCAGCCTGCACAGTGGTAACAAGGCATGATGGATCCATGTTCTCATTCTGTTTACGCCAAATTCTGACTCTACCATCTGAACGTCTCAACAGAAATCGAGACTCATCAGACCAGGCATAATTTTTCCAGTCTTCAACTGTCCAATTTTGGTGAGCTTGTGCAAATTGTAGCCTCTTTTTCCTATTTGTAGTGGAGATGAGTGGTACCCGGTGGGGTCTTCTGCTGTTGTAGCCCATCCGCCTCAAGGTTGTGCGTGTTGTGGCTTCACAAATGCTTTGCTGCATACCTCGGTTGTAACGAGTGGTTATTTCAGTCAAAGTTGCTCTTCTATCAGCTTGAATCAGTCGGCCCATTCTCCTCTGACCTCTAGCATCAACAAGGCATTTTCGCCCACAGGACTGCCGCATACTGGATGTTTTTCCCTTTTCACACCATTCTTTGTAAACCCTAGAAATGGTTGTGCATGAAAATCCCAGTAACTGAGCAGATTGTGAAATACTCAGACCGGCCCGTCTGGCACCAACAACCATGCCACGCTCAAAATTGCTTAAATCACCTTTCTTTCCCATTCTGACATTCAGTTTGGAGTTCAGGAGATTGTCTTGACCAGGACCACATCCCTAAATGCATTGAAGCAACTGCCATGTGATTGGTTGATTAGATAATTGCATTAATGAGAAATTGAACAGGTGTTCCTAATAATCCTTTAGGTGAGTGTATATTGTATGATGGAGAAAGCTCTCTCTGATTATAAAATAATGTCGTCTCTGAGGTAAAAACGTCACTCGCTGTGAATCAAGAAAACAAGCGATTTAAGCAATAAGACTAACCGTGTTGAGCTGGAGAACAACGATCAGTTTCTGTTGATAAATGATCCAAACAGTGGCTCGCCTGTCTAATAAAACACACATTATATTAAAGCGTCTTTGGTGTTTTCATGGTTTCTACAGAAATCAAGGGTAGCGTGGAAATGATGTCATGGATACGTAACACTGGTTATAATAGAGGATTTCTCTGAATTTAAACATTGCTGGAAACATTTGGGATAATGTAAGTACATAGCTCAACAAAAAAAAATAGTTCTAGTGGTTTTTTGATATTTTCCTCTAAAACTCTTACATATTGTGCCTTTAAATTGATCAAAAGTGACAGAAAATAAATTTGTAGTTTTGAAAAAAAGATTTGTATTTCAAATAAATGTATCACGGCCTTGGTAGCAATAAGATACTTCTTTCAGAAGCATTAATAAATCATAATGACCCAACCTTTTTAACTGTCCTGTGTGTGAGATCAAAACCTCTTGTTCGTGTGTGTGTGTGTGTGTGTGTTTTGGGTGTAAGCGTACAGATCTGCATACAGATGACTCTGTGTAGTCGAGGCGGTGGGAGATGAACACTGTATGTTTGTGTAAACTCTTGAACCGTGCACCGTTTTAATTGGTTCGCTGTTTGTATGACTTAATAAGCTGTTTGAAACTTGAAGCTTTATAGTTTTATGGAATTCAGACTTTCAGGCCTCCACTAAAAACATACATAAAATCAGGGCGCAAATGAAGAGAAGTTCAAAGATTCCTGTGAAAACACACAGGCTGAGCTGATAGCATAAAGCTCTCGACGGGGTCTTCGAGGTTGCTGATGTTTTTGTTATTTTTAAGATGATTTCACCTCGGACCGCTTTGTTTCTCCAGCAACAAAATGATTTTGTCCTCGTTCTCACCTCTCGCATCTCTCCGCGCCACCGACCAATCGCGTACAGCAGAGAGAGCTCGGAGATTAATCACGCTGGTCTTTATGAGAACCCGGCGGCCAATCAAATCACTCGTTAGCTCGCCGACCAACTGTACCTGCAGTGACCCGTCACTCAGAGAGACTCTTCTTTCACGGTCGTAATGCTTTGTGTGAACACTGCTCTTGGGTTTCCAGCAAGATGAGGAGATTGTTTTCAGAGGAGAGCGGGAAACCGGCTGGAACCTTTCAGCCAATAGGATATTCTGTAATGCAAATACATCCATAAAAACAGCGTAATATACAAACATACATTTGATATAATATCCTACTCAAAATAGAGTTGTTGTAATTATAAATGAAATTAATATATTTATAATCAGTATAATATTCATATAGCACATGCATGTATACACTATGGTTCAAAAGATTAAGTTAAATGACTTTTATTCAGCAAGAATGCATTACATTTCAAATAAATGCTGTTCTTTTGAGCGGTTTAGAGCAGCTTTGCATCACACTCACACACTCATGTCATATTTGTATATTTAGGGCCCGCTATGAAATCGGTTTCATTTTTTTTCCTCCAAATTCTGCTTTTTCCGTTTGAATTTTTCTGGACTCCATAGTTATCAAAAAGCATGTCAAAATTAATTGAAATCATGACGCATACAATTAACAATTTATTAAAAGTTGTACAAAAATGACATGTTTAGGGCCCTGTGAAATGTTTTATTTATTTAGTTCTTTTGTTTTAAGTGTTCTGGATTCCATTTTAATGGTTTAATTAAATTTTAATAATAATGTGTGTGTGTGTGTGTGTGTGTGTGTGTGTGTGTGTGTGTGTGTGTGTGTGTGTGTGTGTGTGTGTGTGTGATGGGTAGGGGTTGTGTGTGTGTGTGTGTGTGTGTGTGTGTGTGTGTGTGTGTGTGTGTGTGTGTGTGTGTGTGTGTGTGTGTGTGTGTGTGTGTGTGTGTGTGTGTGTGTGTGTGTGTGTGTGTGTGTGTGTGTGTGTGTGTGTGTGTGTGTGTGTGTGTGTGTGTGTGTGTGTGTGTGTGTGTGTGTGTGTGTGTGTGTGTGTGTGTGTGTGTGTGTGTGTGTGTGTGTAATGGGTAGGTTTAGGGGTAGTGAGTGAGCGTGTGTGTGTGTGGAATGGGTAGGTGTAGGGGTAGTGTGTGTGTGTGTGTGATGGGTAGGTTTAGGGGTATGGGTAGTGTGTGTGTGCGTGTGTGCGTGCGTGCGTGTGTGTGTGTGTGTGTGCGCGTGATGGGTAGGTTTAGGGGTAGGTGTAGGGGTAGTGTGTGTGTGTGTGTGTGTGATGGACAGGTTTAGGGGTAGTGTGTGTGTGTGTGTGTGTGTGTGTGTGTGTGTTTTTGTGATTTATGAGGACACAAATGGTATTACGTAAACATGAAATATGAGGACATTTCATATAAAACAGCTTTAAAAACGCACTAAACAAAGTTTTATTAAAAATGTAAAAATGCAGAATGTTTCCTGTGATGGGTAGGTTTACGGGTAGAGTGTGTGTGTGTGTGTGTGTGTGTGTGTGTGTGTGTGTGTGTGTGTGTGTGTGTGTGTGTGTGTGTGTGTGTGTGTGTGTGTGTGTGTGTGTGTGTGTGTGTGTGTGTGTGTGTGTGTGTGTGTGTGTGTGCGTGTGTGTGATGGGTAGGTTTAGGGGTAGTGTGTGTGTGATGCGACATGTGATGTTTTAATTATTAATAGTAGTAAAATTAAAATCCCATAACAAACTCTGGGATGTCAGAGTGTAAGTGAGTTGTGTATGTTGTATGTTGTGTGATGGGTGGCGGGGCGGCTGTGTGTGTGTGTGTGTGCGTGTGTGTGATGGGTAGGTTTAGGGGTAGTGTGTGTGTGATGCGACATGTGATGTTTTAATTATTAATAGTAGTAAAATTAAAATCCCATAACAAACTCTGGGATGTCAGAGTGTAAGTGAGTTGTGTATGTTGTATGTTGTGTGATGGGTGGTGCGCGGCTGGAGGGGCTGGTAGGATCTGATGGGGTATTTTGGTATGAAGTGGGTGGTTTTGTGTGAGTGTTTTTTTTATTTTGGGGTGGGGGTGTGGGGTGGGGACTTTAAACTCCAGTGGCCAGCATCCAACAGAATAAATAAACACAGCTGCAAGCTGAGACCACCTTAATGTGTGTGTGTGTGTGTGTGTGTGTGTGTGTGTGTGTGTGTGTGTGTGTGTGTGTGTGTGTGTGTGTGTGTGTGTGTGTGTGTGTGTGTGTGTGTGTGTGTGTGTGTGTGTGTGTGTGTGTGTGTGTGTGTGTGTGTGTGTGTGTGTGTGTGTGTGTGTGTGTGTGTGTGTGTGTGTGTGTGTACATTCATTCCCTCATTTCATGTGGGAGAACTTGGACTACAAGCTTTAAAACCCGCTAACGTACAGATACACACACGTACACGCAGCCACAATGTGTAAGGTGATCTAGGGAAAGGGCTGATTTTAAGGTTGATTTAGCAAGAGCGTTTAACACAGGGCATTCCTGAGCTTGTGTAAAGCTCTCTGTGTGTTTGTGAGCGACTGCAAGACTCCCCGGTTTCTATGCTTCTTCTCGCGTATGAAGAATGTGGGTTTATTCCAGTGTGTGTGTGTGTGTGTGTGTGTGTGGCAGCTGGCTGTCTGTGTGATTGACATGGCTGAGCTCTTCCCCACTGTGTTGAGGATGAAAGCAGATGCTCTCATTTGGTTCTCTCCCTTTTTTCTCCCCTCTCTTCACATGCCCTCTGTAACCAGAGTCCTCAACTTTCAGCCTCTCACTGAGCTGAAGATATGAGGGAGAGAGGGAGATAAGAAATGAAGGAGAAGAATTATTGAGTGGAGGAGAGTCTCAGAAAGTGGATGAAAGAGATGAATTTTATCACATTGTTCTGTTATCATGCCTGTGCTTTGGCAGCGCAGCAAATGAACATTTGCAATACAGCCTCAGTGAGTTTAGGAGCGCTTCTCTCATATGCATTCAGTCTATAGGGTGTTTTTATCTCTTTTTGGGGCTTTGTCCAAATGAATGCATCTTAGTCCCCGACTCCTGAATCCTGATGCCTACAAGACTTCATTCCGGAACTGATATTATATCAATACGAGGCACTTTGAGTGTAGTGAAGTTATAGTTAAAAACTGTTTTTTATATATATATATATATATATATATATATATATATATATATATATATATATATATATATATATATATATATATATATATATATATATATATATATATATATATATATATATATATATATATATATATATATATATATATATATATATATATATATATTAGGGCTGTCAAAAGATGAATCGCGATTAATCGCATCCAAAATAAAAGTTTGTGTTTACATAATATATGTGTGTGTGTACTCTGTTAATTATTATTTATATATAAATACACACACAAGCATGTATATATTTAAGAAAAAAAAATATTTTTATATGTAAAACATTTATATTTATATATATTATAGATTATATAAATGTATATACAGTATATACATGCAAATATTTCTTAAATATATACATGAATGTGTGTATTTATATATAAATAATAATTAACAGAGTACACACACGTATATTATGTAAACACAAACTTTTATTTTGGATGCGATTAATCGCGATTAATCTTTTGACAGCCCTAATATATATATATATATATATATATATATATATATATATGTTTATGTTTATATATAGGGGAGCGCGGGGCGAAACATGGTTTAAAACTTTCCACACATGCCAAAAATTTTGCCAAAATTAAAAAATCTTTGGAAGATATCACTGAACATTTATTTAACCATAGCAAACTTACGTTTATTATTCATCTCTGTTTTTTGTGTTTATTTAAAATAAGACAAATCTGATATTATTGTAATCTTCTATCTGTTATTTAAGAGTTGAGATGGTTCTTTAAAGCTGATCTAACAGCAGAAGACACGAGCCGCGGGTTAAATCCCAGCTGTGCAGATGGGGCATGTTGTCACAATGAGCCCCTATTAGAAATATGCTATTATATTATATTTATATGAGAAAAGGGTGAATAAAGACTGAGAGTCAATGTTCAGAATGTTATTATTATGTTTTTAACTATGCTGTATGGCTGTATTTAGCAAGTGTTTGTTGTCAAACTAAAACATTTGTATATTTTTAATGATTAAAAAATGCCATTATTTTATTTAAAAAAGGTAATAATTGTATTTTATTGTCAAAATATTTTAGTTTGTTATAGATATTTTTTTGATTATATCAGATTCATCTCCCCAAACAGGGAAAAGTGTGTGTGTGTGTGTGTGTGTGTGTGTGTGTGTGTGTGTGTGTGTGTGTGTGTGTGTGTGTGTGTGTGTGTGTGTGTGTGTGTGTGTGTGTGTGTGTGTGTGTGTGTGTGTGTGTGTGTGTGTGTGTGTGTGTGTGTGTGTGTGTGTGTGTGTGTGTGTGTGTGTGTGTGTGTGTGTGTGTGTGTGTGTGTGTGTGTGTGTGTGTAATTATTACAATTTTATACATGCAAATATTTCTCAAATATGTATGTGTATGTATTCAAATATATATAATAATTATACACAGGACACACTTTTTTTTGTTGATGAGACTAATCACAATTAATCATTTGACAGCACTATTATTATTATTATGATTATTATTATTAATAATAAAATTGTGTGTAATTTAAATATTTAAATAAACCCTGTCATTCAGAAATTTGGGGTTGGTAAGAGTTTTTTTTTTTCAAGTCTCTTATGCTCACAAAGACTGCATTGATATTAATACAGTAAAAACATTTATACATTAATAAATACGTTAAACTAATTATTCTACTAAAAAATGTAATTTACACAAAGCATCATTACTCCAGTCTTCAGTGTCACATGATCCTTCAGAAATCACTCTGATATGATGATTTGATGCTCAAGAAACATTTGATTACTATTATTTTTTTTGGGGGATAATACTTTGTTTCAGGATATTTTGATGAATATGAAGTACAAAAGATCTGCATGTATGTATGAAATAGAAATCTTTTGGGTAAAAAGTCTAACTGACCTCAAAGTTTTTGAACGATAGTGTATCTACATTTGAAATTAAATTAAACCAAATTTTTGCTGTGTGTGCTATGTATTATGCTCCTTTATTTCCCCATTAGCGTAGCAACATGCTAACATCAAACTCTGTTTATTATAAGTGTAGTTGCCTGTGTAGAGCGTTCCCAACCGGTCACTTCTGAGGTCCCGTTAGGGTCAGAACACGGCTCACTGGGTTTTGGAGCAGAACTTGTTTGTCTCTTTCTTCTCTTGCGCACACGCGCGGTTTCTTTCTGAATTAATGGCTCCAGGGACGTATCCAGTCTAATGGTCTGCGGTCTGTTCATTCTCTGGAATAGATATGAAGACTCACCACCGTCTATATTGCGGCTGTAATATCAGGCTCCCTCAGCTGACGTCTGTTTTCTCTTAGTGCGGAGTCACACCCATGCGCTGTGGATCCCAGACCTGGCTGACCCCTCCATCACCTCTCACCTTGTCTTTTCTCGCTGAGTTACAGACCTCCTATGTCGCTCCGTTTTCTGTCCATTTCATTTTTCTCTTGCGTACTCAGCAGCCAAAGTCTGTCATTACAGTGGAGACACACACACACACACGCACACACACGCACACACATGCATATTTATTCACACTCCATCATTCAGCGGAGTCGCATATTCCCCCTGACAGCTTCTATATTAAGCGCCCGAGTTTTTGTCTTTTGCAACATCAAGACCAAATAAGTAAATCTAACCCTCTGTTGACTCACCACAGAAAGTAACGACGGGTGTGTGTGTGTGTTGTGCCATTCATGACTGTGTACCATGGTTTGCAACAGCCCACATTTTCCCACTTTCCTCCATGTTAGCACACCAGTTTTCCACACAGCCGGGTCTAACCGTGACACAATGTTACCACAACGTTAATCCTCACTAAAAGGCTGTGTCAAAGTTTCTGTGTTTGCTTTTTGTCCGCCTTTAGACAAAGTCGCACAGTTTTCGCCCATGAAGACAGGTTTTAATAATAGTACACACTTCTGTGACCGCAATTAAAGGGGTAGTTCATATAAAAATGACGATTCTCGTTCCAAACCTGTATGACCTGTAAAGAACACAAAAGAAGATGTTTAGAAGAATGTTTTTACTGTGCAAATGCTGAGGTCAGTGGGGTCCAGTGTTGTTGTCGCCTTGGACTCATAAACGGCAAACACTAGCTATGTTTCCATCCAAAGTTGTGAATTTAACGTGTGTAAAATGGGAATATCGCATAAAAGATTTGCGAATAAAGCACCGTTTCCATCCAGTGAGCCGAAGAGAACAAAATTGTCTCTTCCAGTTAAATTGGCGCTTAAGAAAAATGGAAGTAGGAGAAAACCACTATATATAATCATTTTCGTACATGGGTCAATGACGTATGAGGATTTTCAACTGGCCAATTTTAAAATAAAATAAATAAATAATATCTCTTGCAGTTGTTCAAACATTAAGAATGTTGTGTACACATAAATTCATATTAAATGTTCCAATTAAGTGATTTTACTGTTTTTTCATCTAGATTAATTGGCCATAGCCTTAAAAAAGGTCATGCGGTGCGACCGTGATTTATCTTAAAATTTGTGTATTTCGTAAATTGCATAAAACTGATCAAAATGTTTTAAAAATACCATTCACTTAAGCATTCTGTATTCCTATTTCAACCACAGAAATTAGATTAAATTTTTTTTAATTTAAAACGGCGAACACTAGCTATGTTTCGATCCAAAGCTGTGAATTTAACGTGTGTAAAATGGGAATATCGCATAAAACATTTGCAAATTATTATACCGAACCGCTTTGACGACACAAGGCTCGACAGTGCGGCCATTTCACTCGTATTTGAGACTAAAGATAGATGTGTGCGAACTGTAAAATGTATTTCGGAGCACGTGTGCGAATAAAAAATGTAAGATCAAAAGTCTTCTTAAATGGTTTAACAAGCATCTTAATGATCATTTAAGGTGCGATATTTCCTAATGTGATTATTAAACTTCAAAAGGCCGTGATTTCATGAAATAAATGTGAGCGTTTCATGTTTCAAAATCATCCTGCAATAATAAATAGGGATGGGCGTATCGATATGAAGTGCTGATGTGAGTATCGAAAAGTATCGGTACTCAAATAAAAATATCGATACTAAATCGTTTTTTTAAACAGTAATTTTGTTTATTTAAAAAGATTATTTAATGCGTGCATTACGAATAACCTATGTAAGTAGTGATAATTGTGTAGTATTTTCCTGCTCATCTGAACCATGATCTGAACACCGTACACACGCAAATGCTGCAAGACTGAACCAATCAATCGCAGAGAGCGTTTGCTCACTGCTGACACTGTATTCAAACAAAACGGCGTTTCCCAAAAGTATAATAAGAAACCATTGATGCTTTTGGAAACGCAGGCCAGAACAATGCTCAGCCGAAGACAGAAAAATATACGCTTGAGTTATTTCACAATAAACAAATTGAAATTGTAACCTACATAGTTTGTGCAATTACACTTATTTAAATTTAATATTCTTATTGGTCATGTTAATATAAATCATATCGGAATAAAAAG